>NW_025962108.1:0-38920 GCF_023159225.1 Perognathus longimembris pacificus | reverse complement strand
GTTTTTATTCTCAGAAGGTTTACTCCCTGATATACAGCTGCCTACACCCTTCGTAAGTGCAGGTCTTAAATGAGCTTTTTTCTCTGTTCCCTCACCACAATCCAGATTCTTTTGGAGAGTTACCAGTACAGTAACCATACCAGGAAGTACTTAGTTTATTAAGCTACTGCTTTTCTTAATCTCAGTGGAGATATTTCCTGATAAACAGCTACGTATGCAGCATGGTCATGTCGTTCCTAAATGAGCTTTTATCTCTCTCCCCTCACCAAAAATCAGATTCTTCTGTGGAGTTCCCAGTACATTATCCTTTCCCCTGTGTAATTACCTTAACAAGCTCCAGCTGTTTTTATTCTCAGAAGGTTTACTCCCTGATACACAGCTGCCTACCCCCTTCGTAAGTGCAGGTCCTAAATGAGCTTTTTTCTCTGTTCCCTCAGCACAATCCAGATTCTTTTGGGGAGTTACCAGTACAGTAACCATACCAGGAATTACTAAATTTATTAAGCTACTTCTTTTCTTAATATCAGTGGAGATATTTACTGAAAAACAGCTACCTACGCAGCATGTACATGTCATTCCTAAATGAGCTTTTATCTCTCTCCCCTCACCACAAATCAGATTCTTCTGAGGAGTTCCGAGTACATTATCATTTACTCTGTGTAATTACCTTAACAAGCTCCAGCTGTTTTTATTCTCAGAACGTTTACTCCCTGATATACAGCTGCCTACTCCCTTCGTAAGTGCAGGTCTTAAATGAGCTTTTTTCTCTGTTCCCTCACGGCAATCAAGATTCTTTTGGGAGTTACCATTACAGTAACCATACCAGGAAGTACTTAATTTATTACGCTACTGCTTCTCTTAATCTCAGTGGAGATATTTACTGATAAACAGCTACATATGCAGCATTTTCATGTCGTTCCTAAATGAGCTTTTATCTCTCTCCCCTCACAACAAATCAGAATCTTCTGAGGAGTTCACAGTACATTATCCTTTCCCCTGTGTAATTACGTTAACAAGCTCCACCTGTTTTTATTCTCAGAAGGTTTACTCCCTGATATACAGCTGCCTACACCCTTCGTAAGTGCAGGTCTTAAATGAGCTTTTTTCTCTGTTCCCTCACCACAATCCAGATTCTTTTGGAGAGTTACCAGTACAGTAACCATACCAGGAAGTACTTAATTTATTAAGCTACTGCTTTTCTTAATCTCAGTGGAGATATTTCCTGATAAACAGCTACGTATGCAGCATGGTCATGTCGTTCCTAAATGAGCTTTTATCTCTCTCCCCTCACCAAAAATCAGATTCTTCTGTGGAGTTCCCAGTACATTATCCTTTCCCCTGTGTAATTACCTTAACAAGCTCCAGCTGTTTTTATTCTCAGAAGGTTTACTCCCTGATACACAGCTGCCTACCCCCTTCGTAAGTGCAGGTCCTAAATGAGCTTTTTTCTCTGTTCCCTCACCACAGTCCAGATTCTTTTGGGGAGTTACCAGTACAGTAACCATACCAGGAAGTACTTAATTTATTAAGCTACTCCTTTTCTTAATCTCAGTGGTGATATTTACTGATAAACAGCTACCTATGCAGCATGTTCATGTCGTTCCTAAATGAGGTTTTGTCTCGCTCCACTCACCAAAAATCAGATTCTTCTGAGGAGTACCCAGTACATTATCCTTTCCACTGTGTAATTACCTTAACAAGCTCCAGCTGTTTTTATTCTCAGAAGGTTAACTCCCTGATATACAGCTACCTACCCCCTTCGTAAGTGCAGGTCGTAAATGAGCTTTTTTCTCTGTTCCCTCACCACAATCCAGATTCTTTTGGGGAGTTACCAGTACAGTAACCATACCAGGAAGTACTTAATTTATTAAGCTACTGCTTTTCTTAATCTCAGTGGAGATATTTACTGATAAACAGCTACCTACGCAGAATATTCATGTCGTTCCTAAATGAGCTTTTTCTCTCTCCCTCACCACAATCCAGATTCTTTTGGGGAGTTACCAGTACAGTAACCATACCAGGAAGTACCTTAATTTATTAAGCTACTGCTTTTATCTCAGAATTTACTGATAAACAGCTAATCCCATCGTCAGTGTCGTCTAAATGAGCTTTTATCTCTCTCCCCTCACCACAAATCAGATTCTTTCTGAGGAGTTCCCAGTACATTATCCTTTCCCCTGGAATTACTTATTTACAAGCTCCAGCTTTTTTATCTCAGTGGAGATATTTACTCCCTGATATACAGCTACCCCCTACGTAAGTGCAGGTCCTAAATGAGCTTTTTTCTCTGTTCCCTCACCACAATCCAGATTCTTTTGGGGAGTTACCAGTACAGTAACCATACCAGGAAGTACTTAATTTATTAAGCTACTGTTTCTTAATTTCAGTGGAGATATTTACTGATGAACAGCTACCTACGCAGCATGTTCATGTCGTTCCTAAATGAGATTTTATCTCTCTCCCCTCACCACAAATCAGATTCTTCTGAGAAGTTCCCAGTACATTATCCTTTCCCCTGTGTAATTACCTTAACAAGCTCCAGGTGTTTTTGTTCTCAGAAGGTTTACTCCCTGATATACAGCTGCCTACCCCCTTCATAAGTGCAGGTCCTAAATGAGCTTTTTTCTCGTTCCCTCACCACAATCAGATTCTTTTGGGGAGTTACCAGTACAGTATCCATACCAGGAAGTACTTAATTTATTAAGCTACTGCTTTTCTTAATCTCAGATATTTACTGATAAACAGCTAACTACACAGCATGTTCATGTCGTCCTAAATGAGCTTTTATCTCTCTCCCCTCACCACAAATCAGATTCTTCTGAGGAGTTCCCAGTACATTATCCTTTCCCCTGTGTAATTACCTTAAGCTCCAGCTGTTTTTATTCTCAGAAGGTTTACTCCCTGATATACACAGCTACCTCGTAAGTGCAGGTCCTAAATGAGCTTTTTCTCTCTCACTCACCACAATCCAGATTCTTTTGGGGAGTTACCAGTACAGTAACCATACCTAGGAAGTACTTAATTTAAACTAGCTGTTTCTTAATGTCAGTGGAGATTTATCCTGATAAACAGCTACCTATGCAGCATGTTCATGTCGTTCCTAAATGAGCTTTTTTCTCTCTCCCCTCACCACAAATCAGATTCTTCTGAGGAGTTCCCAGTACATTATCCTTTCCTGTGTAATTACCTTAACAAGCTCCAGGCTGTTTTTATCTCAGAAGGTTTACTCCCTGATATACAGCTGCCTACCCCCTTCACTGTCAGGTCCTAAATGAGCTTTTTTCTCTCCCTCACCACAATCCAGATTCTTTTGGGGAGTTACCAGTACAGTAATCCATACCTTAATTTATTAAGCTACTGCTTTTCTTAATCTCAGTGGAGATATTTACTGATAAACAGCTACCTACGCAGCTTCGTTCAAGTCGTTCCTAAATGAGCTTTTATCTCTCTCCCCTCACCACAAATCAGATTCTTCTGAGGAGTTCCCAGTACATTATCCTTTCCCCTGTGTAATTACCTTAACAAGCTCCATTGCTTTTTATTCTCAAGAATTTACTGATATACAGCTGCCTACCCGTAAGTGAAGTCGTCCTAAATGAGCTTTTTTCTCTGTCCCCTCACCACAATCCAGATTCTTTTGGGGAGTTACCAGTACAGACCTATACCAGGAAGTACTTAATTAAGCTCCAGCTGTTTCTTAATCTCAGTGGAGATATTTACTGATAAACAGCTACCTACGCAGCTTCGTAATGTCGTTCCTAAATGAGCTTTTATCTCTCTCCCCTCACCACAAATCAGATTCTTCTGAGGAGTTCCCAGTACATCCTTTCCCCTGTGTAATTACCTTAACAAGCTCCAGGCTGTTTTTATCTTAGTGGAGATATTTACTCCCTGATAACAGCTACCTACCCTTCGTAAGTCGTTCCTAAATGAGCTTTTATCTCTGTTCCCTCACCACAATCCAGATTCTTTTGGGAGTTACCAGTACATAACCATACCAGGAAGTACTTAATTTATTAAGCTACTGCTTTTCTTAATCTCAGAATTTACTGATAAACAGCTACCTACGCAGCATGTTCATGTCGTTCCTAAATGAGCTTTTTTCTCTGATCCCTCACCACAATCAGATTCTTTTGGGGAGTTACCAGTACAGTAACCATACCAGGAATACTTAATTTATTAAGCTTTGCTTTTCTTAATCTCAGTGGAGATATTTACTGATAAACAGCTACCTACGCAGCATGTTCATGTCGTTCCTAAATGAGCTTTTATCTCTCCCCTCACCAAAATCAGATTCTTCTGAGGAGTTCCCAGTACATTATCCTTTCCCCTGTGTAATTACCTTAACAAGCTCCAGCTGTTTTTATTCTCAGAAGGTATACTCCTGATATACAGCTGCCTACCCCCTTCGTAAGTGCAGGTCCTAAATGAGCTTTTTTCTCTGTTCCCTCACCACAATCCAGATTCTTTTGGGGAGTTACCAGTACAGAAACCATACCAGGAAGTACTTAATTTATTAAGCTACTGCTTTTCTTAATCTTAGTGGAGATATTTACTGATAAACAGCTACCTACGCAGCATGTTCATGTCGTTCCTAAATGAGCTTTTATCTCTCTGCCTCACCACAAATCAGATTCTTCTGAGGAGTTCCCAGTACATTATCCTTTCACCTGTGTAATTACCTTAACAAGCTCCAGCTGTTTTTATTCTCAGAAGTGGTTTACTCCCTGATTTACAGTTGCCTACCCCCTTCGTAAGTGCAGGTCCTAAATGAGCTTTTTTCTCTGTTCCCTCACCACAATCCAGATTCTTTGGGGAGTTACCAGTACAGTACCACACCAGGAAGTACTTAATTTATTAAGCTACTGCTTTTCTTAATCTCAGTGGAGATATTTACTGATAACAGCTACCTAGCAGCATGTTCATGTCTTCTAAATGAGCTTTTATCTCTCTCCCCTCACCACAAATCAGATTCTTCTGAGAGTTCCCAGTACATTATCTTTCCCCTGTGTAATTACCTTAACAAGCTCCTGCTGTTTTTATTCTCAGAAGGTTTACTCCTGATAAACTGCCTACCCCCTTCGTAAGTGCAGGTCCTAAATGAGCTTTTTTCTCTGTTCCCTCACCACAATCAGATTCTTTTGGGGAGTTACCAGTACAGTAACCTTACCAGGAAGTACTTAATTTATTAAGCTACTCTTTCTTAATCTCAGTGGTGATATTTACTGATAAACAGCTGCCTATGCAGCATGTTCATGTCGTTCCTAAATGACTTTTATCTCTCTCCCCTCACCACAATCAGATTCTTCTGAGGGTTCCCAGTACATATCCTTTCCCCTGTGTAATTACATTAACAAGCTCCACTGTTTTTATTCTCAGAAGGTTTACTCCCTGATATACAGCTGCCTACCCCCTTCGTAAGTGAAGGTCCTAAATGAGCTTTTTCTCTGTTTCCCTCACCACAATCAGATTCTTTTGGGGAGTTACCAGTACAGTAACCATACCAGGAAGTACTTAATTTATTAAGCTACTCCTTTTCTTAATCTCAGTGGAGATATTTACTGAAAACAGCTACCTACGCAGCATGTTCATGTCGTTCCTAAATGAGCTTTTATCTCTCTCCCCTCACCACAAATCAGATTCTTCTGAGGAGTTCCCAGTACATTATCCTTCCCCTGTGTAATTACCTTAACAAACTCCAGCTGTTTTTATTCTCAGAAGTGGTTTACTCCCTGATTACAGTGCCTACCCCCTTCGTAAGTGCAGGTCCTAAATGAGCTTTTTTCTCTCTTCCCTCACCAAAATCCAGATTCTTTTGGGGAGTTACCAGTACAGTAATCATACCAGGAAGTACTTAATTTATTAAGCTACTGCTTTTCTTAATCTAGTGGAGATTTTACTGATAAACAGCTACCTACGCAGCATGTTCATGTCGTTCCTAAATGAGCTTTTATCTCTCCCTCACCACAAATCAGATTCTTCTGAGGAGTTCCCAGTACATTATCCTTTCCCCTGTGTAATTACCTTAACAGCTCCAGCTGTTTTTCTTCTCAGAAGGTTTACTCCCTGATTACAGCTGCCTACCCCCTTCGTAAGTGCAGGTCCTAAATGAGCTTTTTTCTCTGATCCCTCACCACAATCCAGATTCTTTGGGGAGTTACCAGTACAGTAACCATACCAGAAGTACTTAATTTATTAAGCTACTGCTTTTCTTAATCTCAGTGGAGATATTTACTGATAAACAGTTACCTATGCAGCATGTTCATGTCGTTCCTAAATGAGCTTTTATCTCTCTCCCCTCACCAAAATCAGATTCTTCTGAGGAGTTCCCAGTACATTATCCTTTCCCCTGTGTAATTACCTTAACAAGCTCCAGCTGTTTTTATTCTCAGAAGGTTTACTCCTGATAACAGCTGCCTACCCCCTTCGTAAGTGCAGGTCCTAAATGAGCTTTTTTCTCTGTTCCCTCACCACAATCAGATTCTTTTGGGGAGTTACCAGTACAGAAACCATACCAGAAGTACTTAATTTATTAAGCTACTGCTTTTCTTAATCTTAGTGGAGATATTTACTGATAAACAGCTACCTACGCAGCATGTTCATGTCGTTCCAAAATGAGCTTTATCTCTCTCCCCTCACCACAAATCAGATTCTTCTGAGGAGTTCCCAGTACATTATCCTTTACCTGTGTAATTACCTTAACAGCTCCATCTGTTTATTCTTCTCAGAAGGTTTACTCCCTGATATACAGCTGCCTACCCCCTTCGTAAGTGCAGGTCCTAAATGAGCATTTTTCTCTGATCCCTCACCACAATCAGATTCTTTTGGGGAGTTACCAGTACAGTAACCATACCAGGAAGTACTTAATTTATTAAGCTATTGCATTTCTTAATCTCAGTGGAGATATTTACTGATAAACAGCTACCTACGCAGCATGTTCATGTCGTTCCTAAATGAGCTTTTATCTCTGCCCTCACCAAAATCAGATTCTTCTGAGGAGTTCCCAGTACATTACCTTTCCCCTGTGTAATTACCTTAACAAGCTCCAGCTGTTTTATTCTCAGAAGGTATACTCCTGATATACAGCTGCCTACCCTTCGTAAGTGCAGGTCCTAAATGAGCTTTTTTCTCTGTTCCCTCACCACAATCCAGATTCTTTTGGGGAGTTACCAGTACAGAAACCATATCAGGAAGTACTTAATTTATTAAGCTACTGCTTTTCTTAATCTTAGTGGAGATATTTACTGATAAACAGCTACCTACGCAGCATGTTCATGTCGTTCCTAAATGAGCTTTTATCTCTCTGCCATCACCACAAATCAGATTCTTCTGAGGAGTTCCCAGTACATTATCCTTTCCCCTGTGTAATTACCTTAACAAGCTCCAGCTGTTTTTATTCTCAGAAGTGGTTTACTCCCTGATTTACAGATGCCTACCCCCTTCGTAAGTGCAGGTCCTAAATGAGCTTTTTTCTCTGTTCCCTCACCACAATCCAGATTCTTTGGGGAGTTACCAGTACAGTAACCATACCAGGAAGTACTTAATTTATTAAGCTACTGCTTTTCTTAATCTCAGTGGAGATATTTACTGATAAACAGCTACCTATGCAGCATGTTCATGTCGTTCTAAATGAGCTTTTATCTCTCTCCCCTCACCACAAATCAGATTCTTCTGAGAGTTCCCAGTACATTATTCTTTCCCCTGTGTAATTACCTTAACAAGCTCCTGCTTTTTTATTCTCAGAAGGTTTACTCCGTGATAGAAAACTGCCTACCCCCTTCGTAAGTGCAGGACCTAAATGAGCTTTTTTCTCTTCCCTCACCACAATCCAGATTCTTTTGGGGAGTTACCAGTACAGTAACCATACCAGGAAGTACTTAATTTATTAAGCTACTGCTTTTCTTAATCTCAGTGGAGATATTACTGATAAACAGCTGCCTACGCAGCATGTTCATGTCTTTCCTAAATGAGGTTTATCTCTCTCCCCTCACCACAAATCAGATTCTTCTGAGGAGTTCCCAGTACATTATCCTTTCCCCTGTGTAATTACCTTAAAAGCTCCAGCTGTTTTTATTCTCAGAAGGGATACTCCCTGATATACAGCTGTCTACCCCCTTCGTAATGTGCAGGTCCTAAATGAGCTTTTTTCTCTGTTCCCTCACCACAATCCAGATTCTTTTGGGGAGTTACCAGTACAGTAACCATACCAGGAAGTACTTAATTTATTAAGCTACTGCTTTTCTTAATCTCAGTGGAGATATTTACTGATAAACAGCTACCAACGCAGCATGTTCATGTCGTTCCTAAATGAGCTTTTATCTCTCTCCCCTCACCAGAAATCAGATTCTTCTGAGGAGTTCCCAGTACATTATCCTTTCCCCTGTGTAATTACCTTAACAAGCTCCAGCTGTTTTTATTGTCAGAAGGTGGTTTACTCCCTGATTTACAGGTGTCTACCCCCTTCGTAAGTGCAGGTCCTAAATGAGCTTTTTTCTCTGTTCCCTCACCACAATCCAGATTCTTTTGGGGAGTTACCAGTACAGTAACCATACCAGGAAGTACTTAATTTATTAAGCTACTGCTTTTCTTAATCTCCTGGATATTTTTACTGATAAACAGCTACCTATGCAGCATGTTCATGTCGTTCCTAAATGAGCTTTTATCTCTCTCCCTCACCACAAATCAGATTCTTCTGAGGAGTTCCCAGTACATTATCCTTTCCCCTGTGTAATTACCTTAAAAGCTCCAGCTGTTTTTATTCTCAGAAGGGTTTACTCCCTTGATATACAGCTGCCTACCCCTTCGTAAGTGCAGGTCCTAATGAGATTTTTTCTCTGTTCCCTCACCACAATCCAGATTCTTTTGGGGAGTTACCAGTACAGAAACCATACCAGGAAGTACTTAATTTATTAAGCTACTGCTTTTCTTAATCTAGTGGAGATATTTACTGATAAACAGCTACCTACGCAGCATGTTCATGTCGTTCCTAAATGAGCTTTTATCTCTCTCCCCTCACCACAAATCAGATTCTTCTGAGGAGTTCCCAGTACATTATCCTTTCCCCTGTGTAATTACCTTAACAAGCTCCAGCTGTTTTTATTCTCAGAAGGTATACTCCCTGATATACAGCTGCCTACCCCTTCGTAAGTGCAGGTCCTAAATGAGCTTTTTTCTCTTCCCTCACCACAATCCAGATTCTTTTGGGGAGTTACCAGTACAGTAACCATTCCAGGAAGTACTTAATTTATTAAGCTACTTCTTTTCTTAATCTCAGTGGAGATATTTACTGATAAACAGCTACCTACGCAGCATGTTCATGTCGTTCCTAAATGAGCTTTTATCTCTCTCCCCTCACCACAAATCAGATTCTTCTGAGGAGTTCCCAGTACATTATCCTTTCCCCTGTGTAATTACCTTAACAAGCTCCAGCTGTATTTATTCTCAGAAGGTATACTCCCTGATATACAGCTGCCTACCCCCTTCGTAAGTGCAGGTCCTAAATGAGCTTTTTTCTCTGTTCCCTCACCACAATCCAGATTCTTTTGGGAGTTACCAGTACAGAAACCATATCAGGAAGTACTTAATTTATTAAGCTACTGCTTTTCTTAATCTTAGTGGAGATATTTACTGATAAACAGCTACCTACGCAGCATGTTCATGTCGTTCCAAAATGAGCTTTTATCTCTCTCCCCTCACCACAAATCAGATTCTTCTGAGGAGTTCCCAGTAATTATCCTATCCCCTGTGTAATTACCTTAACAGGCTCCATCTGTTTTTCTTCTCAGAAGGTTTACTCCCTTATATACAGCTGCCTACCCCCTTCGTAAGTGCAGGTCGTAAATGAGCTTTTTTCTCTGATCCCTCACCACAATCAAGATTCTTTTGGGGAGTTACCAGTACAGTAACCATACCAGGAAGTACTTAATTTATTAAGCTATTGCATTTCTTAATCTCAGTGGAGATATTTACTGAAAAACAGCTACCTACGCAGCATGTTCATGTCGTTCCTAATTGAGCTTTTATCTCTCTCCCCATCACCAAAAATCAGATTCTTCTGAGGAGTTCCCAGCACATTATCCTTTCCCCTGTGTAATTACCTTACCAAGTTCCTGCTGTTTTTATTCTCAGAAGGGATACTCCCTGATATACAGCTGCCTACCCCCTTCGTAAGTGCAGTTCCTAAATGAGCTTTTTTCTCTGTTCCCTCACCACAATCGAGATTCTTTTGGGGAGTTACCAGTAGAGAAACCATATCAGGAAGTACTTAATTTCTTAAGCTACTGCTTTTCTTAATCTTAGTGGAGATATTTACTGATAAACAGCTACCTACGCAGCATGTTCATGTCGTTCCAAAATGAGCTTTTATCTCTCTGCCCTCACCACAAATCAGATTCTTCTGAGGAGTTCCCAGTACATTATCCTTTCCCCTGTGTAATTACCTTAACAAGCTCCAGCTATTTTTATTCTCAGAAGGTGGTTTACTCCCTGATTTACAGCTGCCTACCCCCTTCGTAAGTGCAGGTCCTAAGTGAGCTTTTTTCTCTGTTCCCTCACCACAATCCAGATTCTTTTGCGGAGTTACCAGTACAGTAACCTTACCAGGAAGTACTTAATTTATTAAGCTACTGCTTTTCTTAATCTCAGTGGAGATATTTACTGATAAACAGCTACCTACGCAGCATGTTCATGTCGTTCCTAAATGAGCTTTTATCTCTCTCCCCTCACCACAAATCAGATTCTTCTGAGGATTTCCCAGTACATTATCCTTTACCATGTGTAATTACCTTAACAAGCTCCAGCTGTTTTTATTCTCAGAAGGTTTACTCCCTGATATACAGCAGTCTACCCGCTTCGTATGTGCAAGTCCTAAATGAGCTTTTTTATCTGTTCCCTCACCACAATCCAGAATCTTTGGGGAGTTACCAGTACAGTAACCATTCCAGGAAGTACTTAATTTTTAAGTTACTGCTTTTCTTAATCTCAGTGGAGATATTTACTGATAAACAGCTACCTACGCAGCATGTTCATGTCGTTCCTAAATGAGCTTTTATCTCTCTCCCCTCACCACAAATCAGATTCTTCTGAGGAGTTCCCAGTACAATATCCTTTCCCCTCTGTAATTACCTTAACAAGCTCCAGCTGTTTTTATTGACAGAAGGTTTACTCCCTGATTTACAGGAGCCTACCCCCTTCGTAAGTGCAGGTCCTAAATGAGCTTTTTTCTCTGTTCCCTCACCACAATCAAGATTCTTTTGGGGAGTTACCAGTACAGTAACCATACCAGGAAGTACTTAGTTTATTAAGATACTGCTTTTCTTAATCTCCTGGAGATTTTTACTGATAAACAGCTACCTATGCAGCATGTTCATGTCGTTCCTAAATGAGCTTTTATCTCTCTCCCCTCACCACAAATCAGATTCTTCTGAGGATTTCCCAGTACATTATCCTTTCCCCTGTGTAATTACCTTAACAGGCTCCAGCTGTTTTTCTTCTCAGAAGGTTTACTCCCTTATATACACCTGCATACCCCCTTCGTAAGTGCAGGTCCTAAATGAGCTTTTTTCTCTGATCCCTCACCACAATCCAGATTCTTTTGGGGAGTTACCAGTACAGTAACCATACCAGGAAGTACTTAATTTATTAAGCTACTGCTTTTCTTAATCTCAGTGGAGATATTTACTGATAAACAGCTACCTACGCAGCATGTCCAAGTCGATCCTAAATGAGCTTTTATCTCTCTCCCCTCACCACAAATCAGATTCTTCTGAGGAGTTCCCAGTACATTATCCTTTCCCCTGTGTAATGAATTTAACAAGCTCCAGCTGTTTTTAATCTCAGAAGGTTTACTCCCTGATATACAGCTGCCTAACCTCTTCGTAAGTGCAGGTCCTAAATGAGCTTTTTTCTCCGTTCCCTCACCACAATCCAGATTCTTTTGGGGAGTTACCAGTACAGTAACCATACCAAGAAGTACTTAATTTATTAACCTACTGCTTTTCTTAATCTCAGTGGAGATATTTACTGATAAACAGCTACCTATGCAGCATTTTCATTTCGTCCCTAAATTAGCTTTTATCTCTCTCCCCTCACCACAAATCAGATTCTTCTGAGGAATTCCCAGTACATTATCCTTTCCCCTGTGTAATTACCTTAACAAGCTCCAGCTCTTTTTATTCTCAGAAGGTTTACTCCCTGATATACAGCTGTCTACCCCTTCGTAAGTGCATGTCGTAAATGAGCTTTTTTCTCTGTTCCCTCACCACAATCCAGATTCTTTTGGGGAGTTACCAGTACAGGAACCATACCAGGAAGTACTTAATTTATTAAGCTACTGCTTTTCTTAATCTCAGCGGAGATATTTACTGATAAGCAGCTACCTATCCATCATTTTCATGTCGTTCCTAAATGAGCTTTTTTCTCTCTGCCCTCACCACAAATCAGATTCTTCTGAGGAGTTCCCCGTACTTTATCCTTTCCCCTGTGTAATTACCTTTACAAGCTCCAGCTGTTTTTATTCTCAGAAGGGATACTCCCTGATATACAGCTGCCTACCCCCTTCATAAGTGCAGGTCCTAAATGAGCTTTTTTCTCTGTTCCCTCACCACAATCCAGATCGTTTTGGGGAGTTACCAGTACAAGAACCATACCAGGAAGTAGTTAATTTATGAAGCTACTGCTTTTCTTAATCTCAGTGGAGATATTTACTGATAAACAGCTACCTATGCAGCATTTTCATGTCGTTCCTAAATGAGCTTTTATCTCTCTCCCCTCACCACAAATCAGATTCATCTGAGGAGTTCCCAGGACATTATCCTTTCCCCTGTGTAATTACCTTAACAAGCTCCAGCTGTTTTTATTCTCAGAAGGTTTACTCCCTGATATACAGCTGCCTACCACCTTCGTAAATGCAGGTCCTAAATGAGGTTTTTTCTCTGTTCGCTCACCACAATCCAGATTGTTGAACCTGGGTAACTGCAGTCTAAATCAGGACACGGGGGATGCAAGGCGAGTGAACCAATGCATACTTTATTCCAAGAGGGCCAGGGTTTATATAGGGTTAGAAACCAGTTTTACAATTACAGGGTAAAAGATCAATACAGCATGACATTTGTCTCAAATACAGAAGTGGAGGAAATTTCCTACTGTGAGGGCAGGAACTTGATACAAATGCCTTTCTAAATTACAGGAGGTAGTGACTACAAAGATTGTTGATATCAAAACAAGGAACTGTATACAACCGAGGTAGAACTATAATTATCTCCTAGCTACTATCTCCTTAAGGCTAGATAACATCAATCTTGACTTCTCCAAATACTTGTGAAATAACAGTGAGGAGACTTTCCTGTTTACAGTGAGAATCTAGTGAGGAGACTTTCCTGTTTACAGAGAGAATCTAACACTAAATGCAGCTGGTCTAGCAAGTCTCCTCAGGGAGACTTGCTAAGTAGGGGGAAAAAGGAGATTCTCACAACAACTGGTGGCTTCCTTTGGCCCACAAACACCAGAAACTCCTATCTGGGAATGTGTTCCCAAGGGCCTATTAGTGTGCTAATGAGGCATCAGAGTAACCGTGCCGGGGCTAAATTTTTCCACTGGTTGGAGACCTTAATTCTCCAACAATTCCCCCTTTTTTATTAATTTTCCACAGCCGCTTCTCTAGAAAGTTTAAGGGCAGTGAGTAAAACATCAGAGGAATTATTCCTAGTGTAACGCTTCATTATAGCTATGATAGAACAATATCCTAAGAAAAAGACACATATCATAAGTATTAAGGCAATAAAAGCACTTCCAACACTATGGGTAATACTTTGCCACCACCCCCTAGGGTCTAGTCCTTTTAAGGTCTGAGCTAGTCCTTGGGCTATGTCATCAATAGAGGAGGCATCTGGCAATTCCTTTTGAAAAGCTTCAAAAACCTCCCTGTACAAGCTTTGTTCACTTAACGTACCATTTAGTAGGGCTCCATCTATAAGCATTTGTGTATCATTCCATTGACATTCAGAGGCATTATATTTATAAGGTGTTACACAGACATGACTAGAATTCCAATCGCAAGTCAAAAACAATCATTGCTGTACAGCCAAATATTTCTGTCCAAGCCAAAACACTCCTCCTTTAACAGCTTCTATCTCATCTTGAAGGTGGGCATTTATTTTCAGCTGATGTTGTCACAGATTGTAGGAGTCCTGGTGCCACTGCACCATAAAGTCATGAGTTTGTACGGATTGTCGCAATGCGGCTCCGGATACTGCTGCAGTTGTAGCAATGGCAATCAATCCAACGAGTCCTGCAATAATCAGTCCAATGGCACGACGACTCCTCCTCAGAAGCCGCTTGAAAAACTGCATTACCAATCCTTGTACAGGTCCTCCAGCCCGGGGACACGAACCCAAAGGGAGTCGCGCTGGGTTAAAATCATGACCCTATCTTGACTAAAATTAAAGGTGACATTGTTATTCAAGCAAGTATACAATTTACAATTTATGCTGGTAATGGCATTCTTAGTTATGTTTATGGGGCCGACCATCAGTACTTGTGGAAAATGAACACAAGCAGAGATATTATAGGTCTTTACAACTGTGAAGTTGTAGGAGGCCGAGGATCTTTTAGTTCCTGAGTAAGTTCCATTGGCCAGCAATACAGGAGCCTGAGAAGCTGCTAATTTCTAGAGATGATGTTGTGGAGGAAATAGCCTGTATCCATGGGCGAGAGCAGGCAGGGGGTCACTAAAGCCTGCTCCAAACCACCCTAAAAGCTGTTTAGCAGACATGGCATTGGACATGTTTATAGATAAAGTAGGGTCACAAGATGAGTTATATTCAGTGCAGTTTTTCAACCACACACCAAAAGGTCCCCAATCATACCAAGTATGCTGGGATGTATTCCAAATAGTTGGAAAAATTTCAGGTTTAGATAAGTAAAATTGTCACATTTAGGCAGGCCAGCAGGAATAGGATAATTATCTAATTTATAGGTATGAGATCCCACAGACCAGGAAGACAGTCTAATCAGCCGAGTTCTACTGGAGTTATATGAACCTCCATGCTGAATCCAATATTGATATCTAAAAGGGTAACATGGGGAACGGCCTTGACAGATAGCTTTAGAGAACTGAGAATAAGAGAAGTTAAATGATCTTTCCTCTTCCATAGGAAAGACTGGAATGCCAGACCCATAGGGGGAGAGAGTAAATTAGGAATAGATGTAAAAACAGAGACAGGGGCTTTTGTCCATAAATATGGACGTAATAAAGGAGGGTTAGAAAATATAGGCCCAATACATTACCTCTGATGTAGCCCCTACAGGTTACCAGTGCACACCTGTCCATTTGAATGGCCTTATCACTTGAATGAGAATGTCTCACCCCCTTGATGGACAGAGGGGTGTTTGTTGCTGGATCCACTGGAGCAGGTGCTAGAAAGATGGGCTGTCTTCTGTAGAAACATAAGCATACCCTCGCCCCTGGGTTAACTCCCCGGGACCCAATCTAGGCCAACCCCCAATCTATTCCAAACTGGCTGTGGTTTGTTTTGCATAGGCGGAGCTAGGAAGTGTCGCTCAGCTCTTGCTAAAACATCTCCTTGAGGCAAATTTAAAAAGTTAAGGACAAATAGTGCTTCTGCAATAACGGCTCGGGCTGTTTTATAAATACTTTTCATAGAAGTTGCATATCCCTCAGTACTATCCATACTCCCCCTCTTTAGTTTTTTAATTTGTGTTTTTAATGTATAATGAGCTCTTTCTACTATACCTTGACCTTGAGGATTGTATTCAATTCCTGTAACATGAAAAATGTTATGAAATTCTAAAAATTTTCGTACCTGTTTACTGGAATAAGCTGGTGCATTGTCAGTTTTTATTTGAGAATGAATCCCCATGACTGCGAATGTTTCTAGTAAATGTTGAATGACATGAGTCCCTTTTTCCCCTGGTAGAAGTGTTGCCCAAATAAAAGAAGAATGTGTATCAATGGATACATGCACATATTGTAAGCGGCCAAATTCAGGGATGTGTGTTACATCCATTTGCCAAATTTTATTAGGAGCCAATCCTCGAGGATTCGCACCGTGGGGAAGAGTTCGCAGATGCAAGGGTCTGCAAGTAGGACAGTTAGCAATGATTTGTTTAGCTTGTTTAAAGGGAATTTTATAAGTAACATGTAAATGACCTGCATTAGAGTGCCGGGCAGCATGATCTTCTTCTGCTGAGGCAAAAGAGACTAAAGCATCTACTTTAGCATTACCGTATGCCATAGGACCTGGCAAATTAGAATGAGCTCGAATATGGACTGCATACAAAGAGTGTTGCCTCTGGCGCAACAGGTTCTGTAATTGTTTAAATAGTGAACTTAGTGGGGGTTTTATTTGAGAAATAACAGCAGAGTATATATATTGCATAAAACATGTGCTGCATAAGCAGAGTCAGTAATTAAATTAAAAGGTATCAAGAAATTTCCCAGAGCATATATAATAGCCTGTAACTCATTTTGTTGTGCTGATTGCCAAGGGGTAAAGAAAACTTGATATTTATCTTCTGTCCAGAAAGCACATTTGTTTTTTTTAGTACCATCTACAAAAACATTGGGAGCATTTAGAATGGGCTCAGAGAGTAAAATATTATCAATAACATAAGTTTGTCTTTGAAAAAATTGCCAAAGAGGACTAGAAGGTAAATAGTATAAAATTTCCCCTGTAAAGCCATTTAAAGCCAGAGGGAGAAGATCAGAGGTTTGTAACATAAACTCAAACTGCTGTTTAGGTATAGGGGTGGTAATGAAGTAGGCGTCTTGCCCACTGATTTGCAGGCATCTCTTACGGCCTTGCATGATAATGAAACTGATCATCTCTGGGTAGGTGGTTAACGTTTTGGAGAAAGTGTGTTTGGTATATATCCATTCCAAAGGCTTATTGTACTGAGCTAGCACCCCTGTAGGGTAGTCTTTGGTAAGTAAAATTAGCAGCCCAATAGGGGCAGATAAGTCTACCTGGGCTAAGGAATTTTGAGCCAGGGCCTTTTCCACTAGGAGTAGCTCCTGACGTGCCTCATCAGTTAATTTACGGGGGCTTTTTAAGTCCGAATCTCCTTGAAGGATGGAAAATAGATTATGCAGCGCATATGTGGGAATTCCTAAGGAAGGGCGAAGCCAATTGATGTCCCTAGTAACTTTTGAAAATTATTAAGAGTTTTAAACTCTTCAGTACGGATTTTTATTAATTGGGGGGTAATTACTTGTCTTCTAACTAAATATCCCAGATACTTAAATGATTCTTCTGTTTAAATGAATTTTATCAGGGGCAATTATTAAATTATACTGTTGAAAGTCTAAAGGCAAAATTTGTAACAATTTTGATACAATATTTTTATCAGGTGCAGCAAATAATAAATCATTTTACTGAAAACCTGTAAAACAAACTGGAGTAGTAATTAAACAATTATCTTGATAGCCATCGTTTTCCTATATCCAACTTAAAACAAACATTTTAAATTTCATATCTCAGAATACATTTTTGATCAAGTCTTTTACCAAGCCTGGTTGTATTAAAAGAAATCTGGAGCCTAGGTATCACCCATTGCTTCATGCTGCTTGTTTTTCACTTCCAAATTTCTTATCTAGAAAGGCATTCTAAAACCTTTTAAAGTAGAGGCTTTCACACCTTTACCTCAGCCTGTATTTGCATAGAAAAACTGAAGCCCAGGGGGCACATTGCCTCCTGGTTGTCTGCTTTAAAAGAGCCATTTTCCTATATACAGAGAGTTAATGAAAGTTGTGTACTTCTATCCCCCATTAGTTTATATACTTTAAAATATTTACCTGATTATATGTGACTTAAGATAGTTAATCTTACTGTTACAGTACAGTTTACACTTAAAAAAATTTTAGTACCTGATTCATTAAAGTGATACCCAAAACAATTGTAACAATAGTACACTTAGCAGTGTGCCCCAGAATTATAACCATGAGATTTCAGAGTTAGCATATTTGCCTTTTTAATACATCCAAATTGCAAACCTGTACAGAAATCGAGTTATATCAGGTAAATAAACTTTTAACTCTCCTTTAAGATATTCCAATTTCAATCCATCCTAAGGGGCAGTTTTAGAAGTATCAGTCAAATCATACATTTTACCCTGAGGTTTCCAATGTTTATACCTAAAAACAAAAGAAATAAAAGAAAGGCCTCCATTGGCCTGTCCTATAGAATGGGCCTATCTCCATCCTACTCCTTAGAGCTTGATGAACTGCCTTGGGGCCAGCTTGCCCCCTCCCACTATGAATGGACGCCACCCTACCGCTGTCCTGTCACGTGGATCGGCTAAACTGCACTTTTGTCAGTTTACCCCTCACTACTGAGGATAGGTTCAAAGGCCCATGCTAAGTTCTTATTTATTTATTAATTTATTTATTTTTGACCATGAATTAAAGAATTTTTAACTATAGTTCCTTTTAAAATAAATAATCCTTTAAAGCTTTTGGTAATGCCCAAATTCGATGATCTTTTGAAGTTTAAAGTTAAACTAACCTATTTTTACATCATACATTTTTAATCTTGAACACATTCACACCCACATACATTTGTGCGTGCGCACACACACATACATACATTCACATATGTAGGTATTAATGTAAACAGAACTTAAAAGCAGTCCAAACAACTATCAGCCGTACATTTTTTAGTGGCAAAAGGTATATTTTCCAATCTTACTCTTGTAATGACCAAAACTTAAAACAAAACCTTTAATGAATGATTTTAGCATTGTTTAGTCTTATTCGCTAGGGCCTATTAGTTTTAGCAAAGTATCTTAGCATACTAAACACTTTTTAGCTGAAGATAACTGGGTTGGGGTCCCCTGGAGTATTACTGAGTCCACCTAGCACTTGACTCTTAGTGTTTACTCTCAGGCTAAGATTAGCCTAGCCGGCTGTTTGAACTCAGCTCTTAGCAGCCTGCACTTTTTCTGCCTTCTTGCAGAAGGAGACACAGTACCTAGTAAATGTTTTGCCCATAGACATGTAAATGGACAACAGAAATAAGGGAAACAAAAGTTTATGTTTAAAACTGGTACCAATCTCAAAGACAAAACTAGTCAAGACAAAACAGAACATATAAACAGAGGCTTTTACGCCTTGGATGGCATGTCCAGCGTCCACAAGCTGCCAGCCAGAGTGATGGAAAGTCCATAGGGCCCTGAAAATTCTCAGGGGGATCCTCCCCAGTGGAGATTTCCATCCCCTGGCAATCAACCTGCCGAGGCCGCCCACCAGAGGACTTCTTTCCCAATTTAGCACTCCACACGAAACACAACTAATCAAACAAGGACAAAGACACATGAAACATGCAGCGCAGGCGCAAATTAAAAGTGCAATTGCAGTAAAAATTCTCTTAAGAAGTAAAAGAAAAATCACTAGTCCTTCCCCAATTCCAGGCTGATGGACTAAAACAGGGAGTGTCAGCTCCCCTGCTAGTGCCTGGTTGTAAAGAAAAGATGATGGGGAAGCCTCCTTCACTGGAAGGGAGCCATGAGACGGCCCTGTATTACAGCTGTCCTAAATTGAGTGAATCTGGTCAATATCTTGATAATGACGGGGCTGTGCTACACCTCCGGTTGGAGGGGGTTGAATGACAGGAAAAGTTTGATAGCAAGAGAGAGAAGCAGAACTATAGGACTTAGATTAATTAAAGTAAAAGTGGGCTCCGCGGCTGCAATTATTTGTTCTTTACTTTCACCTTCCTGACTGCCCCTGGCAGATCGAAAGAGCATCTGTAGCACTTTGACTGCACTGCTGAGCTGCCTAAATTATCATCATTCTCTGAAGGAGCATAGGTAGAGGCTGAAGGCTTATTTGATGTTAATTTTTCTTTAACAAAACTGACAGGAGATAGTTCAGGTGTTGCCATGTCTTTTAGCTCCTGCCCAATTTGAGTTTTTACCTCCCCGGACAAATTATAAGCCTTCATAGCTTTTTCCACGTCAGCCTCTGGCTCAGCAGCTGATGTTATGATAGCATCAGGAGACATCATGCTCACGGCTGTATGTATTAATGCCCAAACAGACCAAAATGTAACTGGAACCTTGTCTCCACACCGATATTCATTTTTTATATTATTCTCTACTCGTTCCCAGACTTTTAAATCTAAAGTATCTCCCTCTGGGAACCATAGATTATACTCCACTACCACCTGTCCACACTCACCTCTTTGTGAACACGAGACCATAGCTCCGTCCCGTTTTAATACATGGTGGATAAAATTAGAAAATGGAGTTGGTTTAGCTTGTCCCATAACCCCGTAATTTTTTAAGAATAGGAGCTCACCACACAGATCCCTTGTCTCCTGTGAACTACACACAGAGCCCTTGTCTCCTGTGAATTAAAAATATCTCTTACCTCACTCGAGAGCTCGGCAGTTCCGCAATCTCCTGTGGATCAATTGTCAGGTCCCTGGGTCCGGACGCCAGATGTTGAACCTGGGTAACTGCAGTCGAAATCAGGACACGGGGGATGCAAGGCGAGTGAACCAATGCATACTTTATTCCAAGAGGGCCAGGGTTTATATAGGGTTAGAAACCAGTTTTACAATTACAGGGTAAAAGATCAATACAGCATGACATTTGTCTCAAATACAGAAGTGGAGGAAATTTCCTACTGTGAGGGCAGGAACTTGATACAAATGCCTTTCTAAATTACAGGAGGTAGTGACTACAAAGATTGTTGATATCAAAACAAGGAACTGTATACAACCGAGGTAGAACTATAATTATCTCCTAGCTACTATCTCCTTAAGGCTAGATAACATCAATCTTGACTTCTCCAAATACTTGTGAAATAACAGTGAGGAGACTTTCCTGTTTACAGTGAGAATCTAGTGAGGAGACTTTCCTGTTTACAGAGAGAATCTAACACTAAATGCAGCTGGTCTAGCAAGTCTCCTCAGGGAGACTTGCTAAGTAGGGGGAAAAAGGAGATTCTCACAACAACTGGTGGCTTCCTTTGGCCCACAAACACCAGAAACTCCTATCTGGGAATGTGTTCCCAAGGGCCTATTAGTGTGCTAATGAGGCATCAGAGTAACCGTGCCGGGGCTAAATTTTTCCACTGGTTGGAGACCTTAATTCTCCAACACCAGATTCTTTTGGGGAGTTTCCTGTACAGTAACCATACCAGGAAGTACTTAATTTATTAAGCTACTGCTTTTCTTAAAATCATTGGAGATATTTACTGATAAACAGCTACCTACGAAGCATGTTCAAGTCGTTCCTAAATGAGCTTTTATCTCTCTCCCCTCACCACAAATCAGATTCTTCTGAGGAGTTCCCAGTACATTATCCTTTCCCCTGTGTAATGAACTCAACAAGCTCCAGCTGTTTTTATTCTCAGAAGGTTTACTCCCTGATATACAGCTGCCTACCCCCTTCGTAAGAGCAGGTCCTAAATGAGCTTTTTTCTCTGTTCCCTCACCACAATCCAGATTCTTTTGGGGAGTTACCAGTACAGTAAACATACCAGGAAGTACTTAATTTATTAAGCTACTGCTTTTCTTAATCTCAGTGGAGATATTTACTAATAAACAGCTGCCTATGCAGCATTTTCATGTCGTTCTTAATGAGCTTTTATGTCTCTCCCCTCACCACAAATCAGATTGTTCTGAGGAGTTCCCAGTACATTATCCTTTCCCCTGTGTAATTACCTTAAGAAGCTCCAGCTGTTTTTATTCTCAGAAGGTTTACTCCCTGATATACAGCTGCCTACCCCTACGTAAGTGCAGGTCATAAATGAGCTTTTTTCTCTGTTCCCTCACCACAATCCAGATTCTTTTGGCGAGTTACCAGTACAGTAACCATACCAGGAAGTACTTAATTTATTAAGTTACTGCTTTTCTTAATCTCAGTGGAGATATTTACTGATAAACAGCTACCTACGCAGCATGTTCAACTCGTTCCTAAATGAGCTTTAATCTCTCTCCCCTCACCACAAATCAGATTCTTCTGAGGAGTTCCCAGTACATTATCCTTTCCCCTGTGTAATGAACTTAACAAGCTCCAGCTGTTTTTATTCTCAGAAGGTTTACTCCCTGATATACAGCTGCCTACAACCTTCGTAAGTGCAGGTCCTAAAGGAGCTTTTTTCTCTGTTCCCTCACCACAATCCAGATTCTTTTGGGGAGTTACCAGTACAGTAACCATACCAGGAAGTCCTTAATTTATTATGCTACTGCTTTTCTTAATCTCAGCGGAGATATTTACTGATAAGCAGCTAACTATCCATCATTTTCATGTCGTTCCTAAATGAGCTTTTATATCTCTCCCCTCACCACAAATCAGATTCTTCTGAGGAGTTCCCCGTACTTTATCCTTTCCCCTGTGTAATTAACTTTACCTTCTCCAGCTGTTTTTATTCTCAGAAGGGATACTCCCTTATATACAGCTGCCTACCCCCTTCATAAGTGCAGGTCCTAAATGAGCTTTTTTCTCTGTTCCCTCACCACAATCCAGATTCTTTTGGGGAGTTACCAGTACAGGAACCATACCAGGAAGTACTTAATTTATGAAGCTACTGCTTTTCTTAATCTCAGTGGAGATATTTACTGATAAACAGCTAACTATGCAGCATTTTCATGTCGTTCCTAAATGAGCTTTTATCTCTCTCCCCTCACCACAAATCAGATTCATCTGAGGAGTTCCCAGTACATTATCCTTTCCCCTGTGTAATTACCTTAACAAGCTCCAGCTGTTTTTATTCTCAGAAGGTTTACTCCCTGATATACAGCTGCCTACCCCCTTCGTAAGTGCAGGTCCTATATGAGCTTTTTTCTCTGTTCCCTCACCAAAATCCAGATTCTTTTGGGGAGTTACCAGTACAGTAACCATACCAGGAAGTACTTAATTTATTAAGCTACTGCTTTTCTTAATCTCAGTGGAGATATTTACTGATAAACAGCTACCTATGCAGCATTTTCATTTCGTCCCTAAATGAGCTTTTATCTCTCTCCCCTCACCACAAATCAGATTCTTCTGAGGAATTCCCAGTACATTATCCTTTCCCCTGTGTAATTACCTTAACAAGCTCCAGCTCTTTTTATTCTCAGAAGGTTTACTCCCTGATATACAGCTGTCTACCCCCTTCGTAAGTGCATGTCATAAATGAGCTTTTTTCTCTGTTCCCTCACCACAATCCAGATTCTTTTGGGGAGTTACCAGTACAGTAACCATACCAGGAAGTACTTAATTTATTAAGCTACTGCTTTTCTTAATTTCAGCGGAGATATTTACTGATAAGCAGCTACCTATCCATCATTTTCATGTGGTTCCTAAATGAGCTTTTATCTCTCTCCCCTCACCACAAATCAGATTCTTCTGAGGAGTTCTCCGTACTTTATCCTTTCCCCTGAGTAATTACCTTTACATTCACCAGCTGTATTTATTCTCAGAAGGGATACTCCCTGATATACAGCTGCCTACCCCCTTCATAAGTGCAGGTCCTAAATGAGCTTTTTTCTCTGTTCCCTCACCACAATCCAGATTCTTTTGGGGAGTTACCAGTACAGTAACCATACCAGGAAGTACTTAATTTATTAAGCTACTGCTTTTCTTAAAATCATTGGAGATATTTACTGATAAACAGTTACCTACGAAGCATGTTCATGTCGTTCCTAAATGAGCTTTTATCTCTCTCCCTTCACCAAAAATCAAATTCTTCTGAGGTGTTCCCAGTACATTATCCTTTCCCCTGTGTAATTGCCTTAAAAAGCTCCAGCTGTTTTTATTCTCAGAAGGTTTACTCCCTGATATACAGCTGCCTACCCCCTTCGTAAGTGCAGGTCCTAAATGAGCTTATTTCTCTGTTCCCTCACCACAATCCAGATTTTTTTGGGGAGTTACCAGTACAGTAACCATACCAGGAAGTACTTAATTTATTAAGTTACTGCTTTTCTTAATCTCAGTGGAGATATTTACAGATAAACAGCTACCTACGCAGCATGTTCAAGTCGTTCCTAAATGAGCTTTTATCTCTCTCCCCTCACCACAAATCAGATTCTTCTGAGGAGTTCCCAGTACATTAATCTTTCCCCTGTGTAATGAACTTAACAAGCTCCAGCTGTTTTTATTCTCAGAAGGTTTACTCCCTGATATACAGCTGCCTACACCCTTCGTAAGTGCAGGTCCTAAATGAGCTTTTTTCTCTGTTCCCTCACCACAATCCAGATTCTTTTGGGGAGTTACCAGTACAGTAAACATACCAGGAAGTACTTAATTTATTAAGCTACTGCTTTTCTTAATCTCAGTGGAGATATTTACTAATAAACAGCTGCCTATGCAGCATTTTCAGGTCGTTCTTAATGAGCTTTTATGTCTCTCCCCTCACCACAAATCAGATTCTTCTGAGGAGTTCCCAGTACATTATCCTTTCCCCTGTGTAATTACCTTAACAAGCTCCAGCTGTTTTTATTGTCAGAAGCGGTACTCCCTGATATACAGCTGCCTACCCCCTTCGTAAGTGCAGGTCCTAAATGAGCTTTTTTCTGTGTTCCCTCACCACAATACAGATTCTTTTGGGGAGTTACCAGTACAGTAACCATACCAGGAAGTACTTAATTTATTAAGCTATTGCATTTCTTAATCTCAGTGGAGATATTTACTGATAAACAGCTACCTACGCAGCATGTTCATGTCGTTCCTAAATGAGCTTTTTTCTCTCTCCCCTCACCAAATTCAGATTCTTCTGAGGAGTTCCCAGTACATTATCCTTTCCCCTGTGTAATTACCTTACCAAGATCCTGCTGTTTTTATTCTCACAAGGGATACTCCCTGATATGCAGCTGCCTACTCCCTTCGTAAGTGCAGGTCCTAAATGACCTTTTTTCTCTGTTCCCTCACCACAATCCAGATTCTTTTGGGTAGTTACCAGTACAGTAAACATACCAGGAAGTACTTAATTTATTAAGCTACTGCTTTTCTTAATCTCAGTGGAGATATTTACTAATCAACAGCTGCCTATGCAGCATTTTCATGTCGTTCTTAATGAGCTTTTATCTCTCTCCCCTCACCACAAATCAGATTCTTCTGAGGAGTTCCCAGTACATTATCCTTTCCCCTGTGTAATTACCTTAACAAGCTCCAGCTGTTTTTATTCTCAGAAGGGGTACTCCCTGATATACAGCTGCCTACCCCCTTCGTAAGTGCAGGTCCTAAATGAGCTTTTTCTATGTTCCCTCACCACAATCCAGATTCTTTTGGGGAGTTACCAGTACAGAAAGCATACCAGTAAGTACTTAATTTATTAAGCTACTGCTCTTCTTAATCTCAGTGGAGATATTTACTGATAAACAGCTACCTACGCAGCATGTTCAAGTCATTCCTAAATGAGCTTTTATCTCTCTCCCCTCACCACAAATCAGATTCTTCTGAGGAGTTCCAAGTACATTATCCTTTCCCCTGTGTAATGAACTTAACAAGCTCCACCTGTTTTTATTCTCAGAAAGTTTACTCCCTGATATACAGCTGCCTACCCCCTTCGTAAGTGCAGGTCCTAAATGAGCTTTTTTCTCCGTTCCCTCACCACAATCCAGATTCTTTTGGGGAGTTACCAGTACAGTAACCATACCAGGAAGTACTTAATTTATTAAGCTACTGCTTTTCTTAATCTCATTGGAGATATTTACTGATAAACAGCTACCTATGCAGCATTTTCATTTCGTCCCTAAATGAACTTTTATTTCTCTCCCCTCACCACAAATCAGATTCTTCTGAGGAGTTCCCAGTACATTATCCTTTCCCCTGTGTAATTACCTTAACAAGCTCCAGCTCTTTTTATTCTCAGAATGTTTACTCCCTGATACACAGCTGCCTACCCCCTTCGTAAGTGCATGTCGTAAATGAGCTATTTTCTCTGTTCCCTCACCACAATCCAGATTCTTTTGGGGAGTTACCAGTACAGTAACCATACCAGGAAGTACTTAATTTATTAAGCTACTGCTTTTCTTAATCTCAGCGGAGATATTTACTGATAAGCAGCTACCTATCCATCATTTTCATGTCGTTCCTAAATGAGCTTTTATCTCTCTTCCCTCACCACAAATCAGATTCTTCTGAGGAGTTCCCCGTACTTTATCCTTTCCCTGTGTAATTACCTTTACCTTCTCCAGCTGTTTTTATTCTCAGAAGGGATACTCCCTGATATACAGCTGCCTACCCCCTTCATAAGTGCAGGTCCTAAATGAGCTTTTTTCTCTGTTCCCTCACCACAATCCAGATTCTTTTGGGGAGTTACCAGTACAGGAACCATACCAGGAAGTACTTAATTTATGAAGCTACTGCTTTTCTTAATCTCAGTGGAGATATTTACTGATAAACAGCTAACTATGCAGCATTTTCATGTCGTTCCTAAATGAGCTTTTATCTCTCTCCCCTCACCACAAATCAGATTCATCTGAGGAGTTCCCAGTACATTATCCTTTCCCCTGTGTAATTACCTTAACAAGCTCCAGCTGTTTTTATTCTCAGAAGGTTTACTCCCTGATATACAGCTGCCTACCCCCTTCGTAAGTGCAGGTCCTATATGAGCTTTTTTCTCTGTTCCCTCACCAAAATCCAGATTCTTTTGGGGAGTTACCAGTACAGTAACCATACCAGGAAGTACTTAATTTATTAAGCTACTGCTTTTCTTAATCTCAGTGGAGATATTTACTGATAAACAGCTACCTATGCAGCATTTTCATTTCGTCCCTAAATGAGCTTTTATCTCTCTCCCCTCACCACAAATCAGATTCTTCTGAGGAATTCCCAGTACATTATCCTTTCCCCTGTGTAATTACCTTAACAAGCTCCAGCTCTTTTTATTCTCAGAAGGTTTACTCCCTGATATACAGCTGTCTACCCCCTTCGTAAGTGCATGTCATAAATGAGCTTTTTTCTCTGTTCCCTCACCACAATCCAGATTCTTTTGGGGAGTTACCAGTACAGTAACCATACCAGGAAGTACTTAATTTATTAAGCTACTGCTTTTCTTAATTTCAGCGGAGATATTTACTGATAAGCAGCTACCTATCCATCATTTTCATGTGGTTCCTAAATGAGCTTTTATCTCTCTCCCCTCACCACAAATCAGATTCTTCTGAGGAGTTCTCCGTACTTTATCCTTTCCCCTGAGTAATTACCTTTACATTCACCAGCTGTATTTATTCTCAGAAGGGATACTCCCTGATATACAGCTGCCTACCCCCTTCATAAGTGCAGGTCCTAAATGAGCTTTTTTCTCTGTTCCCTCACCACAATCCAGATTCTTTTGGGGAGTTACCAGTACAGTAACCATACCAGGAAGTACTTAATTTATTAAGCTACTGCTTTTCTTAAAATCATTGGAGATATTTACTGATAAACAGTTACCTACGAAGCATGTTCATGTCGTTCCTAAATGAGCTTTTATCTCTCTCCCTTCACCAAAAATCAAATTCTTCTGAGGTGTTCCCAGTACATTATCCTTTCCCCTGTGTAATTGCCTTAAAAAGCTCCAGCTGTTTTTATTCTCAGAAGGTTTACTCCCTGATATACAGCTGCCTACCCCCTTCGTAAGTGCAGGTCCTAAATGAGCTTATTTCTCTGTTCCCTCACCACAATCCAGATTTTTTTGGGGAGTTACCAGTACAGTAACCATACCAGGAAGTACTTAATTTATTAAGTTACTGCTTTTCTTAATCTCAGTGGAGATATTTACAGATAAACAGCTACCTACGCAGCATGTTCAAGTCGTTCCTAAATGAGCTTTTATCTCTCTCCCCTCACCACAAATCAGATTCTTCTGAGGAGTTCCCAGTACATTAATCTTTCCCCTGTGTAATGAACTTAACAAGCTCCAGCTGTTTTTATTCTCAGAAGGTTTACTCCCTGATATACAGCTGCCTACACCCTTCGTAAGTGCAGGTCCTAAATGAGCTTTTTTCTCTGTTCCCTCACCACAATCCAGATTCTTTTGGGGAGTTACCAGTACAGTAAACATACCAGGAAGTACTTAATTTATTAAGCTACTGCTTTTCTTAATCTCAGTAGAGATATTTACTAATAAACAGCTGCCTATGCAGCATTTTCAGGTCGTTCTTAATGAGCTTTTATGTCTCTCCCCTCACCACAAATCAGATTCTTCTGAGGAGTTCCCAGTACATTATCCTTTCCCCTGTGTAATTACCTTAACAAGCTCCAGCTGTTTTTATTGTCAGAAGCGGTACTCCCTGATATACAGCTGCCTACCCCCTTCGTAAGTGCAGGTCCTAAATGAGCTTTTTTCTGTGTTCCCTCACCACAATACAGATTCTTTTGGGGAGTTACCAGTACAGTAACCATACCAGGAAGTACTTAATTTATTAAGCTATTGCATTTCTTAATCTCAGTGGAGATATTTACTGATAAACAGCTACCTACGCAGCATGTTCATGTCGTTCCTAAATGAGCTTTTTTCTCTCTCCCCTCACCAAATTCAGATTCTTCTGAGGAGTTCCCAGTACATTATCCTTTCCCCTGTGTAATTACCTTACCAAGATCCTGCTGTTTTTATTCTCACAAGGGATACTCCCTGATATGCAGCTGCCTACTCCCTTCGTAAGTGCAGGTCCTAAATGACCTTTTTTCTCTGTTCCCTCACCACAATCCAGATTCTTTTGGGTAGTTACCAGTACAGTAAACATACCAGGAAGTACTTAATTTATTAAGCTACTGCTTTTCTTAATCTCAGTGGAGATATTTACTAATCAACAGCTGCCTATGCAGCATTTTCATGTCGTTCTTAATGAGCTTTTATCTCTCTCCCCTCACCACAAATCAGATTCTTCTGAGGAGTTCCCAGTACATTATCCTTTCCCCTGTGTAATTACCTTAACAAGCTCCAGCTGTTTTTATTCTCAGAAGGGGTACTCCCTGATATACAGCTGCCTACCCCCTTCGTAAGTGCAGGTCCTAAATGAGCTTTTTCTATGTTCCCTCACCACAATCCAGATTCTTTTGGGGAGTTACCAGTACAGAAAGCATACCAGTAAGTACTTAATTTATTAAGCTACTGCTCTTCTTAATCTCAGTGGAGATATTTACTGATAAACAGCTACCTACGCAGCATGTTCAAGTCATTCCTAAATGAGCTTTTATCTCTCTCCCCTCACCACAAATCAGATTCTTCTGAGGAGTTCCAAGTACATTATCCTTTCCCCTGTGTAATGAACTTAACAAGCTCCACCTGTTTTTATTCTCAGAAAGTTTACTCCCTGATATACAGCTGCCTACCCCCTTCGTAAGTGCAGGTCCTAAATGAGCTTTTTTCTCCGTTCCCTCACCACAATCCAGATTCTTTTGGGGAGTTACCAGTACAGTAACCATACCAGGAAGTACTTAATTTATTAAGCTACTGCTTTTCTTAATCTCATTGGAGATATTTACTGATAAACAGCTACCTATGCAGCATTTTCATTTCGTCCCTAAATGAACTTTTATTTCTCTCCCCTCACCACAAATCAGATTCTTCTGAGGAGTTCCCAGTACATTATCCTTTCCCCTGTGTAATTACCTTAACAAGCTCCAGCTCTTTTTATTCTCAGAATGTTTACTCCCTGATACACAGCTGCCTACCCCCTTCGTAAGTGCATGTCGTAAATGAGCTATTTTCTCTGTTCCCTCACCACAATCCAGATTCTTTTGGGGAGTTACCAGTACAGTAACCATACCAGGAAGTACTTAATTTATTAAGCTACTGCTTTTCTTAATCTCAGCGGAGATATTTACTGATAAGCAGCTACCTATCCATCATTTTCATGTCGTTCCTAAATGAGCTTTTATCTCTCTTCCCTCACCACAAATCAGATTCTTCTGAGGAGTTCCCCGTACTTTATCCTTTCCCTGTGTAATTACCTTTACCTTCTCCAGCTGTTTTTATTCTCAGAAGGGATACTCCCTGATATACAGCTGCCTACCCCCTTCATAAGTGCAGGTCCTAAATGAGCTTTTTTCTCTGTTCCCTCACCACAATCCAGATTCTTTTGGGGAGTTACCAGTACAAGAACCATACCAGGAAGTACTTAATTTATTAAGCTACTGCTTTTCTTAATCTCAGTGGAGATATTTACTGATAAACAGCTACGTATGCAGCATGTTCATGTCGTTCCTAAATGAGCTTTTATCTCTCTCCCCTCACTAAATATTAGATTCTTCTGAGGAGTTCCCAGTACATTATCCTTTCCCCTGTGTAATTACCTTAACAGGCTCCAGCTGTTTTTCTTCTCAGAAGGTTTGCTCCCTTACATACAGCTGCCTACCCCCTTCGTAAGTGCAGGTCCTAAATGAGCTTTTTTCTCTGATCCCTCACCACAATCCAGATTCTTTTGGGAGTTACTAGTACAGTAACCATACCAGGAAGTACTTAATTTATTAAGCTATTGCATTTCTTAATCTCAGTGGAGATATTTACTGATAAACAGCTACCTACGCAGCATGTTCATGTCGTTCCTAAATGAGCTTTTATCTGTCTCCCCTCACCAAATTCAGATTCTTCTGAGGAGTTCCCAGTACATTATCCTTTCCCCTGTGTAATTACCTTACCAAGATCCTGCTGTTTTTATTCTCAGAAGGGATACTCCCTGATATACAGCTGCCTACCCCCTTCGTAAGTGCAGGTCCTAAATGAGCTTTTTTCTCTGTTCCCTCACCACAATCCAGATTCTTTTGGGGAGTTACCAGTACAGTAACCATACCAGGAAGTACTTAATTTATTAAGCTACTGCTTTTCTTAATCTCAGTGGAGATATTTACTGATAAACAGCTACCTACGCAGCATGTTCAAGTCGTTCCTAAATGAGCTTTTATCTCTCTGCCCTCACCACAAATCAGATTCTTCTGAGGAGTTCCCAGTACATTATCCTTTCCCCTGTGTAATTACCTTAGCAAGCTCCAGCTATTTTTATTCTCAGAAGGTTGTTTACTCCCTGATTTACAGGCGCCTACCCCCTTCGTAAGTGCAGGTCCTTAATGAGCTTTTTTCTCTGTTCCCTCACCACAATCCAGATTCTTTTGGGGAGTTACCAGTACAGTAACCATACCAGGAAGTACTTAATTTATTAAGCTACTGCATTTCTTAATCTCAGTGGAGATATTTACTGATAAACAGCTACCTACGCAGCATGTTCATGTCGTTCCTAAATGAGCTTTTATCTATCTCCCCTCACCACAAATCATATTTTTCTGAGGAGTTCCCAGTACATTATCCTTTCCCCTGTGTATTTACCTTAACAAGCTCCAGCTGTTTTTATTGTCAGAAGCTGTACTCCCTGATATACAGCTGCCTACCGCCTTCGTAAATGCAGGTCCTAAATGAGCTTTTTTCTCTGTTCCCTCACCACAATCCAGATTCTTTTGGGGAGTCACCAGTACAGTAACCAAACCGGGAAGTACTTAATTTATTAAGCGACTGCTTTTCTTAATCTCAGTGGAGATATTTAGTGATAAACAGCTAACTACGCAGCATGTTCATGTCGTTCCTATATGAGCTTTTATCTCTCTCCCCTCACCACAAATCAGATTCTTCTGAGGAGTTCCCAGTACATTATCCTTTCCCCTGTGTAATTACCTTAACAAGCTCCAGCTGTTTTTATTCTCAGAAGGGATACTCCCTTATATACAGCTGCCTACCCCCTTCGTAAGTGCAGGCCCTAAATGAGCTTTTTTCTCTGTTCCCTCACCACAATCCAGATTCTTTTGGGGAGTAACCACTACAGAAACCATACCAGGAAGTACTTAATTTATTAAGCTACTGCTTTTCTTAATCTCATTGGAGATATTTACTGATAAACAGCTACCTATGCAGCATTTTCATTTCGTCCCTAAATGAGCTTTAATCTCTCTCCCCTCACCACAAATCAGATTCTTCTGAGGAGTTCCCAGTACATTATCCTTTCCCCTGTGTAATGAACTTAACAAGCTCCAGCTGTTTTTATTCTCAGAAGGTTTACTCCCTGATATACAGCTGCCTACAACCTTCGTAAGTGCAGGTCCTAAAGGAGCTTTTTTCTCTGTTCCCTCACCACAATCCAGATTCTTTTGGGGAGTTACCAGTACAGTAACCATACCAGGAAGTCCTTAATTTATTATGCTACTGCTTTTCTTAATCTCAGCGGAGATATTTACTGATAAGCAGCTAACTATCCATCATTTTCATGTCGTTCCTAAATGAGCTTTTATATCTCTCCCCTCACCACAAATCAGATTCTTCTGAGGAGTTCCCCGTACTTTATCCTTTCCCCTGTGTAATTAACTTTACCTTCTCCAGCTGTTTTTATTCTCAGAAGGGATACTCCCTTATATACAGCTGCCTACCCCCTTCATAAGTGCAGGTCCTAAATGAGCTTTTTTCTCTGTTCCCTCACCACAATCCAGATTCTTTTGGGGAGTTACCAGTACAGGAACCATACCAGGAAGTACTTAATTTATGAAGCTACTGCTTTTCTTAATCTCAGTGGAGATATTTACTGATAAACAGCTAACTATGCAGCATTTTCATGTCGTTCCTAAATGAGCTTTTATCTCTCTCCCTCACCACAAATCAGATTCATCTGAGGAGTTCCAGTAATTATCCTTTCCCCTGTGTAATTACCTTAACAAGCTCCAGCTGTTTTTATTCTCAGAAGGTTTACTCCCTGATATACAGCTGCCTACCCCCTTCGTAAGTGCAGGTCCTATATGAGCTTTTTTCTCTGTTCCCTCACCAAAATCCAGATTCTTTTGGGGAGTTACCAGTACAGTAACCATACCAGGAAGTACTTAATTTATTAAGCTACTGCTTTTCTTAATCTCAGTGGAGATATTTACTGATAAACAGCTACGTATGCAGCATTTTCATTTCGTCCCTAAATGAGCTTTTATCTCTCTCCCCTCACCACAAATCAGATTCTTCTGAGGAATTCCCAGTACATTATCCTTTCCCCTGTGTAATTACCTTAACAAGCTCCAGCTCTTTTTATTCTCAGAAGGTTTACTCCCTGATATACAGCTGTCTACCCCCTTCGTAAGTGCATGTCATAATTGAGCTTTTTTCTCTGTTCCCTCACCACAATCCAGATTCTTTTGGGGAGTTACCAGTACAGTAACCATACCAGGAAGTACTTAATTTATTAAGCTACTGCTTTTCTTAATTTCAGCGGAGATATTTACTGATAAGCAGCTACCTATCCATCATTTTCATGTGGTTCCTAAATGAGCTTTATCTCTCTCCCCTCACCACAAATCAGATTCTTCTGAGGAGTTCTCCGTACTTTATCCTTTCCCCTGAGTAATTACCTTTACATTCACCAGCTGTATTTATTCTCAGAAGGGATACTCCCTGATATACAGCTGCCTACCCCCTTCATAAGTGCAGGTCCTAAATGAGCTTTTTTCTCTGTTCCCTCACCACAATCCAGATTCTTTTGGGAGTTACCAGTACAGTAACCATACCAGGAAGTACTTAATTTATTAAGCTATGCTTTTCTTAAAATCATTGGAGATATTTACTGATAAACAGTTACCTACGAAGCATGTTCATGTCGTTCCTAAATGAGCTTTTATCTCTCTCCTTCACCAAAAATCAAATTCTTCTGAGGTGTTCCCAGTACATTATCCTTTCCCCTGTGTAATTGCCTTAAAAAGCTCCAGCTGTTTTTATTCTCAGAAGGTTTACTCCCTGATATACAGCTGCCTACCCCTTCGTAAGTGCAGGTCCTAAATGAGCTTATTTCTCTGTTCCCTCACCACAATCCAGATTTTTTTGGGGAGTTACCAGTACAGTAACCATACCAGGAAGTACTTAATTTATTAAGTTACTGCTTTTCTTAATCTCAGTGGAGATATTTACAGATAAACAGCTACCTACGCAGCATGTTCAAGTCGTTCCTAAATGAGCTTTTATCTCTCTCCCCTCACCACAAATCAGATTCTTCTGAGGAGTTCCCAGTACATTAATCTTTCCCCTGTGTAATGAACTTAACAAGCTCCAGCTGTTTTTATTCTCAGAAGGTTTACTCCCTGATATACAGCTGCCTACCCCCTTCGTAAGTGCAGGTCCTAAATGAGCTTTTTCTCTGTTCCCTCACCACAATCCAGATTCTTTTGGGGAGTTACCAGTACAGTAAACATACCAGGAAGTACTTAATTTATTAAGCTACTGCTTTTCTTAATCTCAGTGGAGATATTTACTAATAAACAGCTGCCTATGCAGCATTTTCAGGTCGTTCTTAATGAGCTTTTATGTCTCTCCCCTCACCACAAATCAGATTCTTCTGAGGAGTTCCCAGTACATTATCCTTTCCCCTGTGTAATTACCTTAACAAGCTCCAGCTGTTTTTATTGTCAGAAGCGGTACTCCCTGATATACAGCTGCCTACCCCCTTCGTAAGTGCAGGTCCTAAATGAGCTTTTTTCTGTGTTCCCTCACCACAATACAGATTCTTTTGGGGAGTTACCAGTACAGTAACCATACCAGGAAGTACTTAATTTATTAAGCTATTGCATTTCTTAATCTCAGTGGAGATATTTACTGATAAACAGCTACCTAGCAGCATGTTCATGTCGTTCCTAAATGAGCTTTTTTCTCTCTCCCCTCACCAAATTCAGATTCTTCTGAGGAGTTCCCAGTACATTATCCTTTCCCCTGTGTAATTACCTTACCAAGATCCTGCTGTTTTTATTCTCACAAGGGATACTCCCTGATATGCAGCTGCCTACTCCCTTCGTAAGTGCAGGTCCTAAATGACCTTTTTTCTCTGTTCCCTCATCACAATCCAGATTCTTTTGGTTAGTTACCAGTACAGTAAACATACCAGGAAGTACTTAATTATTAAGCTACTGCTTTTCTTAATCTCAGTGGAGATATTTACTAATCAACAGCTGCCTATGCAGCATTTTCATGTCGTTCTTAATGAGCTTTTATCTCTCTCCCCTCACCACAAATCAGATTCTTCTGAGAGTTCCCAGTACATTATCCTTTCCCCTGTGTAATTACCTTAACAAGCTCCAGCTGTTTTTATTCTCAGAAGGGGTACTCCCTGATATACAGCTGCCTACCCCCTTCGTAAGTGCAGGTCCTAAATGAGCTTTTTCTCTGTTCCCTCACCACAATCCAGATTCTTTTGGGGAGTTACCAGTACAGAAAGCATACCAGTAAGTACTTAATTTATTAAGCTACTGCTCTTCTTAATCTCAGTGGAGATATTTACTGATAAACAGCTACCTACGCAGCATGTTCAAGTCATTCCTAAATGAGCTTTTATCTCTCTCCCCTCACCACAAATCAGATTCTTCTGAGGAGTTCCAAGTACATTATCCTTTCCCCTGTGTAATGAACTTAACAAGCTCCACCTGTTTTTATTCTCAGAAAGTTTACTCCCTGATATACAGCTGCCTACCCCTTCGTAAGTGCAGTCCTAAATGAGCTTTTTTCTCCGTTCCCTCACCACAATCCAGATTCTTTTGGGGAGTTACCAGTACAGTAACCATACCAGGAAGTACTTAATTTATTAAGCTACTGCTTTTCTTAATCTCATTGGAGATATTTACTGATAAACAGCTACCTATGCAGCATTTTCATTTCGTCCCTAAATGAACTTTTATTTCTCTCCCCTCACCACAAATCAGATTCTTCTGAGGAGTTCCCAGTACATTATCCTTTCCCCTGTGTAATTACCTTAACAAGCTCCAGCTCTTTTTATTCTCAGAATGTTTACTCCCTGATACACAGCTGCCTACCCCTTCGTAAGTGCATGTCGTAAATGAGCTATTTTCTCTGTTCCCTCACCACAATCCAGATTCTATTGGGGAGTTACCAGTACAGTAACCATACCAGGAAGTACTTAATTTATTAAGCTACTGCTTTTCTTAATCTCAGCGGAGATATTTACTGATAAGCAGCTACCTATCCATCATTTTCATGTCGTTCCTAAATGAGCTTTTATCTCTCTTCCCTCACCACAAATCAGATTCTTCTGAGGAGTTCCCGTACTTTATCCTTTCCCTGTGTAATTACCTTTACCTTCTCCAGCTGTTTTTATTCTCAGAAGGGATACTCCCTGATATACAGCTGCCTACCCCCTTCATAAGTGCAGGTCCTAAATGAGCTTTTTTCTCTGTTCCCTCACCACAATCCAGATTCTTTTGGGGAGTTACCAGTACAAGAACCATACCAGGAAGTACTTAATTTATTAAGCTACTGCTTTTCTTAATCTCAGTGGAGATATTTACTGATAAACAGCTACGTATGCAGCATGTTCATGTCGTTCCTAAATGAGCTTTTATCTCTCTCCCCTCACTAAATATTAGATTCTTCTGAGGAGTTCCCAGTACATTATCCTTTCCCCTGTGTATTACCTTAACAGGCTCCAGCTGTTTTTCTTCTCAGAAGGTTTGCTCCCTTACAAACAGCTGCCTACCCCCTTCGTAAGTGCAGGTCCTAAATGAGCTTTTTCTCTGATCCCTCACCACAATCCAGATTCTTTTGGGGAGTTACTAGTACAGTAACCATACCAGGAAGTACTTAATTTATTAAGCTATTGCATTTCTTAATCTCAGTGGAGATATTTACTGATAAACAGCTACCTACGCAGCATGTTCATGTCGTTCCTAAATGAGCTTTATCTGTCTCCCCTCACCAAATTCAGATTCTTCTGAGGAGTTCCCAGTACATTATCCTTTCCCCTGTGTAATTACCTTACCAAGATCTGCTGTTTTTATTCTCAGAAGGGATACTCCCTGATATACAGCTGCCTACCCCCTTCGTAAGTGCAGGTCCTAAATGAGCTTTTTTCTCTGTTCCCTCACCACAATCCAGATTCTTTTGGGGAGTTACCAGTACAGTAACCATACCAGGAAGTACTTAATTTATTAAGCTACTGCTTTTCTTAATCTCAGTGGAGATATTTACTGATAAACAGCTACCTACGCAGCATGTTCAAGTCGTTCCTAAATGAGCTTTTATCTCTCTGCCCTCACCACAAATCAGATTCTTCTGAGGAGTTCCCAGTACATTATCCTTTCCCCTGTGTAATTACCTTAACAAGCTCCAGCTATTTTTATTCTCAGAAGGTTGTTTACTCCCTGATTTACAGGCGCCTACCCCCTTCGTAAGTGCAGGTCCTTAATGAGCTTTTTTCTCTGTTCCCTCACCACAATCCAGATTCTTTTGGGGAGTTACCAGTACAGTAACCATACCAGGAAGTACTTAATTTATTAAGCTACTGCATTTCTTAATCTCAGTGGAGATATTTACTGATAAACAGCTACCTACGCAGCATGTTCATGTCGTTCCTAAATGAGCTTTTATCTATCTCCCCTCACCACAAATCATATTTTTCTGAGGAGTTCCCAGTACATTATCCTTTCCCCTGTGTATTTACCTTAACAAGCTCCAGCTGTTTTTATTCTCAGAAGCTGTACTCCCTGATATACAGCTGCCTACCGCCTTCGTAAATGCAGGTCCTAAATGAGCTTTTTTCTCTGTTCCCTCACCACAATCCAGATTCTTTTGGGGAGTCACCAGTACAGTACCAAACCGGAAGTACTTAATTTATTAAGCGACTGCTTTTCTTAATCTCAGTGGAGATATTTAGTGATAAACAGCTAACTACGCAGCATGTTCATGTCGTTCCTATATGAGCTTTTATCTCTCTCCCCTCACCACCAAATCAGATTCTTCTGAGGAGTTCCCAGTACATTATCCTTTCCCCTGTGTAATTACCTTAACAAGCTCCAGCTGTTTTATTCTCAGAAGGGATACTCCCTTATATACAGCTGCCTACCCCCTTCGTAAGTGCAGGCCCTAAATGAGCTTTTTTCTCTGTTCCCTCACCACAATCCAGATTCTTTTGGGGAGTAACCACTACAGAAACCATACCAGGAAGTACTTAATTATTAAGCTACTGCTTTTCTTAATCTCATGGAGATATTTACTGATAAACAGCTACCTATGCAGCATTTTCATGTCGTTCCTAAATGAGCTTTTTTCTCTTGCCCCTCACACAAATCAGATTCTTCTGAGGAGTTCCCCGTATATTATCCTTTCTCCTGTGTAATTACCTTAACAAGCTCCAGCTGTTTTTATTCTCAGAAGGGATCCTCCCTGATATACAGCTGCCTAATCCCTTCGTAAGTGCAGTCCTAAATGAGCATTTTTCTCTGTTCCCTCACCAAAATCCAAGATTCTTTTGGAGTAACCAGTACAGTAGCCATACCAAGAAGTACTTAATTTATTAAGCTACTGGTTTTCTTATCTCAGTGGAGATATTTACTGATAAACAGCTACCTATACAGCATTTTCATGTCGTTCCTAATGAGCTCTTATCTCTCTCCCCTCACTGTTGTGTCATGATGCAAGACCACCCCCAAGAAGACCACCGAGATTCAGACACTCCGAAATGCAAAAGCAAGGCAAGGCAAGGCCTTATTTAACGAGCTGCTAACTCGGGCCTTGTCCTACCCACCGTCACAGCGGAGTTTAGGAGGGAGCCCCGAGCTGTGATTACACAGGGCTTATAAAGGCAAAGAACAAGGTTACAACAATCAGCTGTGCAAGCGAGATTAGAACACAGGTACAAATCTGATTGGCTCAGGGTTCGATTCTAAAATGGGGTTCACGTGGTGGGGCCTGACTTCAAAGTCCTGGCACCTCATTTCCCCCCTTTTTTCTTTTTGGTACCTTGGGAGCCAGTCATGGCTCCATTCTGTCCATTTCAATGGCTTGCATGTCTAGGGGATGATATAGAGGTAAGGCATGGGCCAGTAGGGCCCAATGTAGTAACCAAAGGGCCTGTCACCATTTCTTACAAGAATAGTCTCTGTACTTCTGTTTTGCATGCCTCTAGTTTATCCTGCCTCATCTTCCCCAAAACAACTCTGGTCCCTTGATTTTAAAGGGGGGCTGATGGGTGAAGAT
>NW_025962107.1:0-29315 GCF_023159225.1 Perognathus longimembris pacificus | reverse complement strand
ATCCTTTCCCTGTGTAATTACCTTAACAAGCTCCAGCTGTTTTTATTCTCAGAAGGTTTACTCCCTGATATACAGCTGCCTACCCCCTCTCGTAAGTGCAGGTCCTAAATGAGCTTTTTTCTCTGTTCCCAAACCACAATCCAGATTCTTTTGGGGAGTTACCAGTACAGTAACCATACCAGGAAGTACTTAATTTATTAAGCTACTGCTTTTCTTATTCTCAGTGGAGATATTTACTGATAAACAGGTACCTACGCAGCATGTTCATTTCGTTCCTAAATGAGCCTGTTATCTCTCTCCCCTCACACGAATCAGATTCTTCTGAGGAGTTCCCCAGTACATTATCCTTTCCCCCCTGTGTAATTTACCTTAACAAGCTCCAGCTGTTTTTATTCTCAGAAGGTTTACTCCCTGATATACAGCTGTCTACCCCCTTCGTAAGTGAAGGTCCTAAATGAGCTTTTTTCTCTGTTCCCTCACCGCAATCCAGATTCTGTTGGGGAGTTACCAGTACAGTAACCATACCAGGAAGTACTTAATTTATTAAGCTACTGCTTTTCTTAATCTCAGTGGAGATATTTACTGATAAACAGCTACGTACGCAGCATGTTCATGTCGTTCCTAAATGAGCTTTTATCTCTCTCCACTCACCCACAAATCAGATTCTTCTGAGGAGTTCCCAGTACTTTTATCCTTTCCCCCTGTGTAATTACCTTAACAAGCTCCAGCTGTTTTTATTCTCAGAAGGTTTACTCCCTGATATACAGCTGCCTACCCCTTCGAAAGTGCAGGTCCTAAATGAGCTTTTTTCTCTGTTAACTCACCAAAATCCAGATTCTTTGGGGAGTTACCAGTACACTAACCATACCAGGAAGTACTTAATTTATTAAGCTACTGTTTTTCTAATCTCAGTGGAGATATTTACTGATAAACAGCTACCTACGCAACATGTTCATGTCGTTCCTAAATGAGCTTTTATCTCTCTCCCCTCACCACAAATCAGATTCTTCTGAGGAGTTCCCAGTACATTATCCTTTCCCCTGTGTAATTACCTTAACAAGCTCCAGCTGTTTTTATTCTCAGAAGGTTTACTCCCTGATATACAGCTGCCTACCCCCTTCGTAAGTGCCGGTCCTAAATGACCTTTATTCTCTCTTCCCTCACCATAATCCAGATACTTTTGGGGAGTTACCAGTACAGTAACCATACCAGGAAGTACTTAATTTATTAAGCTACTGCTTTTCTTAATCTCAGGGGAGATATTTACTGATAAACAGCTACCTACGCAGCATGTTCATGTCGTTCCTAAATGAGCTTTTATCTCTCTCCCCTCACCACAAATCAGATTCTTCTGAGGAGTTCCCAGTACAGTATCCTTCCCCTGTGTAATTACCTTAACAAGCTCTAGCTGTTTTTATTCTCAGAAGGTTTACTCTCTGATATACTGCTGCCTACCCCCTTCGTAAGTGCAGGTCCTAAATGAGCTTTTTTCTCTGTTCCCTCACCACAATCCAGATTCTTTTGGGGAGTTACCAGTACAGTAACCATACCAGGAAGTACTTAATTTATTAAGCTACTGCTTTTCTTAATCTCAGTGGAGATATTTACTGATAAACAGCTACCTATGCAGCATGTTCATTACGTTCCTAAATGAACTTTTATCTCTCTCCCCTCACCACAAATCAGATTCTTCTGAGGAGTTCCCAGTACATTATCCTTTCCCCTGTGTAATTACCTAAACAAGCGCCAGCTGTTTTTATTCTCAGAAGGTTTACTCCCTGATATACAGCTGCCTACCCCCTTCGTAAGTGCAGGTCCTAAATGAGCTTTTGTCTCTGTTCCCTCACCACAATCCAGATTCTTTTTTGGAGTGACCAGTACAGTAACCATACCAGGAAGTACTTAATTTATTAAGCTACTGCTTTTCTTAATCTCAGTGGAGATATTTACTGATAAACAGCTACCTACGCAGCATGTTCATGTCATTCCTAAATGAGCTTTAATCTCTCTCACCTCACCAGAAATCAGATTCTTCTGAGGAGTTCCCAGTACATTATCCTTTCCCCTGTGTAATTACCTTAACAAGCTCCAGCTGTTTTTATTCTCAGAAGTTTTACTCCCTGATATACAGCTGCCTACCCCCTTCGAAAGTGCAGGTCCTAAATGACCTTTTTTCTCTGTTCCCTCACCACAATCCAGATTCTTTTGGGGAGTTACCAGTACAGAAACCATACCAGGAAGTACTTAATTTATGAAGCTACTGCTTTTCTTAATCTTAGTGGAGATATTTACTGATAAACACGTACCTACGCAGCATGTTCATGTCGTTCCTAAATGAGCTTTTATCTCTCTCCCCTCACCAGAAATCAGATTCTTCGGACGAGTTCCCAGTACATTATCCTTTCCCCTGTGTAATTACCATAACAAGCTCCAGCTGTTTTTATTCTCTGAAGGTTTACTCCCTGATATACAGCTGCCTACCCCCTTCGTAAGTGCAGGTCCTAAATTAGCTTTTTTCTCTGTTCCCTCAGCACAATCCAGATTGTTTTGGGGAGTTACCAGTACAGTAACCATACCAGGAAGTACTTAATTTATTAAGCTACTGTTTTTCTTAATCTCAGTGGAGATATTTACTGATAAACAGCTACCTACGCAGCATGTTCATGTCGTTCCTAAATGAGCTTTTATCTCTCTCCCCTCACCACAAATCAGATTCTTCTGAGGAGTTCCCAGTACATTATCCTTTCCCCTGTGTAATTACCTTAACAAGCTCCAGCTGTTTTTATTCTCAGAAGTTTTACTCCCTGATATACAGCTGCCTACCCCCTTCGTAAGTGCCGGTCCTAAATGAGCTTTATTCTCTCTTCCATCACCACAATCCAGATACTTTTGGGGAGTTACCAGTACAGTAACCATACCAGGAAGTACTTAATTTATTAAGCTACTGCTTTTCTTAATCTCAGTGGAGATATTTACTGATAAACAGCTACGTATGCAGCATGTTCATGTCGTTCCTAAATGAGCTTTTATCTCTCTCCCCTCACCACAAATCAGATTCTTCTGAGGAGTTCCCAGTACCGTATCCTTTCCCCTGTGTAATTACCTTAACAAGCTCCAGCTGTTATTATTCTCAGAAGGTTTACTCTCTGATATACTGCTGCCTACCCCCTTCGTAAGTGCAGGTCCTAAATGAGCTTTTTTCTCTGTTCCCTTACCACAATCCAGATTCTTTTGGGGAGTTACCAGTACAGTAACCATACCAGGAAGTACTTAATTTATTAAGCTACTGCTCTTCTTAATCTCAGTGGAGATATTTACTGATAAACAGCTACCTACGCAGCATGTTCATGTCGTTCCTAAATGAGCTTTTATCTCTCTCCCCTCACCACAAATCAGATTCTTCTTAGGAGTTCCCAGTACATTATCCTTTCCCCTGTGTAATTACCTTAACAAGCTCCAGCTGTTTTTATTCTCAGAAGGTTTACTCCCTGATATACAGCTGCCTACCCCCTTCGAAAGTGCAGGTCCTAAATGAGCTTTTTTCTCTGTTAACCCACCAAAATCCAGATTCTTTGGGGAGTTACCAGTACAGTAACCATACCAGGAAGTACTTAATTTATTAAGCTACTGCTTTTCTTAATCTCAGTGGAGATATTTACTGATAAACAGCTACCTACAAAGCATGTTCATGTCGTTCCTAAATGAGCTTTTATCTCTCTCCCCTCACCACAAATCAGATTCTTCTGAATTGTTCCCAGTACATTATCCTTTCCGCTGTGTAATTACCTTAACAAGCTCCAGCTGTTTTTATTCTCAGAAGGTTTACTCCCTGATATACAGCTGCCTACCCCCTTCGTAAGTGCAGGTCCTAAATGAGCTTTTTTCTCTGTTCCCTCACCACAATCCAGATTCTTTTGTGGAGTTACCAGTACAGTAACCATACCAGGAAGTACTTAATTTATTAAGCTACTGCTTTTCTTAATCTCAGTGGAGATATTTACTGATAAACAGCTACCTACGCAGTAGGTTCATGTCGTTCCTAAATGAGCTATTATCTCTCTCCCCTCACCACAAATCAGATTCTTCTGAGTAGTACCTAGTACATTATCCTTTCCCCTGTGTAATTACCTTTACATGCTCCAGCTGTTTTTATTCTCAGATGGTGTACTCACTGATATACAGCTGCCTACCCCCTTCATAAGTGAAGGTCCTAAATGAGCTTTTTTCTCTGTTCCCAAACCACAATCCAGATTCTTTTGGGGAGTTACCAGTACAGTAACCATACCAGGAAGTACTTAATTTATTAAGCTACTGCTTTTCTTAATCTCAGTGGAGATATTTACTGATAAACAGCTACCTATGCAGCATGTTCATGTCGTTCCTAAATGAGCTTTTATCTCTCTCCCCTCACCACAAATCAGATTCTTCTGAGGAGTTCCCAGTACATAATCCTTTCCCCCTGTGTAATTACCTTAACAAGCTCCAGCTGTTTTTATTCTCAGAAGGTTTACTCCCTGATATACAACTGCCTACCCCCTTCGTAAGTGAAGGTCCTAAATGAGATTTTTTCTCTGTTCCCTCACCACAATCCAGATTCTTTTGGGGAGTTTCCAGTACAGTATCCATACCAGGAAGTACTTAATTTATTAAGCTACTGCTTTTCTTAATCTCAGTGGAGATATTTACTGATAAACAGCTACCTACACAGCATGTACATGTCGCTCTTAAATGAGCTTTTATCTCTCTCCCGTCACCACAAATCAGATTCTTCTGAGGAGTTCCCAGTACATTATCCTTTCCCCTGTGTAATTACCTTAACAAGCTCCAGCTGTTTTTATTCTCAGAAGGTTTACTCCCTGTTATACTGCTGCCTACCCCCTTCGTAAGTGCAGGTCCTAAATGAGCTTTTTTCTCTGTTCCCTCACCACAATCCAGATTCTTTTGGGGAGTTACCAGTACAGTAACCATACCAGGAAGTACTTAATTTATTAAGCTACTGCTCTTCTTAATCTCAGTGGAGATATTTACTGATAAACAGCTACCTACGCAGCATGTTCATGTCGTTCCTAAATGAGCTTTTATCTCTCTCCCCTCACCACAAATCAGATTCTTCTGAGGAGTTCCCAGTACATTATCCTTTCCCCTGTGTAATTACCTTAACAAGCTCCAGCTGTTTTTATTCTCAGAAGGTTTACTCCCTGATATACTGCTGCCTACACCCTTCGTAAGTGCAGGTCCTAAATGAGCTTTTTTCTCTGTTCCCTCACCACAATCCAGATTCTTTTGGGGAGTTACCAGTACAGTAACCATACCAGGAAGTACTTAATTTATTAAGCTACTGCTCTTCTTAATCTCAGTGGAGATATTTACTGATAAACAGCTACCTACGCAGCATGTTCATGTCGTTCCTAAATGAGCTTTTATCTCTCTCCCCTCACCACAAATCAGATTCTTCTGAGGAGTTCCCAGTACATTATCCTTTCCCCTGTGTAATTACCTTAACAAGCTCCAGCTGTTTTTATTCTCAGAAGGTTTACTCCCTCATATACAGCTGCCTACCCCCTTCGTAAGTTCAGGTCCTAAATGAGCTTTTTTCTCTGTTCCCAAACCACAATCCAGATTCTTTTGGGGAGTTACCAGTACAGTAACCATACCAGGAAGTACTTAATTTATTAATCTACTGCTTTTCTTAATCTCAGTGGAGATATTTACTGATAAACAGCTACCTACGCAGCATGTTCATTTCGTTCCTAAATGAGCTGTTATCTCTCTCCCCTCACCACGAATCAGATTCTTCTGAGGAGTTCCCAGTACATTATCCTTTCCCCTGTGTAATTACCTTAACAAGCTCCAGCTGTTTTTATTCTCAGAAGGTTTACTCCCTGATATACACCTGTCTACCCCCTTCGTAAATGAAGGTCCTAAATGAGCTTTTTTCTCTGTTCCCTCACCGCAATCCAGATTCTGTTGGGGAGTTACCAGTACAGTAACCATACCAGGAAGTACTTAATTTATTAAGCTACTGCTTTTCTTAATCTCAGTGGAGATATTTACTGATAAACAGCTACGTACGCTGCATGTTCATGTCGTTCCTAAATGAGCTTTTATCTCTCTCCCCTCACCACAAATCAGATTCTTCTGAGGAGTTCCCAGTACTTTATCCTTTCCCCTGTGTAATTACCTTAACAAGCTCCAGCTGTTTTTATTCTCAGAAGGTTTACTCCCTGATATACAGCTGCCTACCCCTTTCGAAAGTGCAGGTCCTAAATGAGCTTTTTTCTCCGTTAACTCACCAAAATCCAGATTCTTTGGGGAGTTACCAGTACAGTAACCATACCAGGAAGTACTTAATTTATTAAGCTACTGCTTTTCTTAATCTCAGTGGAGATATTTACTGATAAACAGCTACCTACGCAGCATGTTCATGTCGTTCCTAAATGAGCTTTTATCTCTCTCCCCTCACCACAAATCAGATTCTTCTGAATTGTTCCCAGTACATTATCCTTTCCCCTATGTAATTACCTTAACAAGCTCCAGCTGTTTTTATTCTCAGAAGGTTTACTCCCTGATATACAGCTGCCTACCCCCTTCGTAAGTGCAGGTCCTAAATGAGCTTTTTTCTCTGTTCCCAAACCACAATCCAGATTCTTTTGGGGAGTTTCCAGTACAGTAACCATACCAGGAAGTACTTAATTTATTAAGCTACTGCTTTTCTTAATCTCAGTGGAGATATTTACTGATAAACAGCTACCTATGCAGCATGTTCATGTCGTTCCTAAATGAGCTTTTATCTCTCTCCCCTCACCACAAATCAGATTCTTCTGAGGAGTTCCCAGTACATTATCCTTTCCCCTGTGTAATTACCTTAACAAGCTCCAGCTGTTTTTATTCTCAGAAGGTTTACTGCCTGATATACAGCTGCCTACCCCCTTCGTAAGTGCAGGTCATAAATGAGATTTTTTCTCTGTTCCCTCACCACAATCCAGATTCTTTTGGGGAGTTTCCAGTACAGTATCCATACCAGGAAGTACTTAATTTATTAAGCTACTGCTTTTCTTAATCTCAGTGGAGATATTTACTGATAAACAGCTACCTACACAGCATGTACTTGTTGCTCCTAAATGAGCTTTTATCTCTCTCCCGTCACCACAAATCAGATTCTTCTGAGGAGTTCCCAGTACATTATCCTTTCCCCTGTGTAATTACCTTAACAAGATCCAGCTGTTTTTATTCTCAGAAGATTTACTCCCTGATATACAGCTGCCTACCCCCTGCGTAAGTGCAGGTCCTAAATGAGCTTTTTTCTCTGTTCCCTCACCACAATCCAGATTCTTTTGTGGAGTTACCAGTACAGTAACCATACCAGGAAGTACTTAATTTATTAAGCTACTGCTTTTCTTAATCTCAGTGGAGATATTTACTGATAAACAGCTACCTACGCAGCATGTTCATGTCGTTCTTAAATGAGCTATTATCTCTCTCCCCTCACCACAAATCAGAATCTTCTGAGTAGTACCTAGTACATTATCCTTTCCCCTGTGTAATTACCTTTACATGCTCCAGCTGTTTTTATTCTCAGAAGGTGTACTCCCTGATATACAGCTGCCTACCCCCTTCATAAGTGAAGGTCCTAAATGAGCTTTTTTCTCTGTTCCCAAACCACAATCCAGATTCTTTTGGGGAGTTACCAGTACAGTAACCATACCAGGAAGTACTTAATTTATTAAGCTACTGCTTTTCTTAATCTCAGTGGAGATATTTACTGATAAACAGCTACCTACGCAGCATGTTCATGTCGTTCCTAAATGAGCTTTTATCTCTCTCCCCTCACCACAAATCAGATTCTTCTGAGGAGTTCCCAGTACATTATCCTTTCCCCTGTGTAATTACCTTAACAAGCTCCAGCTGTTTTTATTCTCAGAAGGTTTACTCCCTGATATACAGCTGCCTACCCCCTTTTTAAGTGCAGGTCATAAATGAGCTTTTTTCTCTGTTCCCTCACCACAATCCAGATTCTTTTGGGGAGTTACCAGTACAGTAACCATACCAGTAAGTACTTAATTCATTAAGCTACTGCTTTTCTTAATCTCAGTGGAGATATTTACTAATAAACAGCTACGTGCGCAGCATGTTCATGTCGTTCCTAAATGAGCTTTTATCTCTCTCCCCTCACCACAAATCAGATTCTTCTGAGGAGTTCCCAGTACATTATCCTTTGCCCTGTGTAATTACCTTAACAAGCTCCAGCTGTTTTTATTCTCAGAAGGTTTACTCCCTGTTATACAGCTGCCTACCCCCTTCGTAAGTGCAGGTCCTAAATGAGCTTTTTTCTCTGTTCCCTCACCACAATCCAGATTCTTTTGGGGAGTTACCAGTACAGTAACCATACCAGGAAGTACTTAATTTATTAAGCTACTGCTTTTCTTAATCTCAGTGGAGATATTTACTGATAAACAGCTACGTACGCAGTATGTTCATGTCGTTCCTAAATGAGCTTTTATCTCTCTCCCCTCACCACAAATCAGATTCTTCTGAGGAGTCCCCAGTACATTATCCTTTCCCCTGTGTAATTACCTTAACATGCTCCAGCTGTTTTTATTCCCAGAAGGTTTACTCCCTGAAATACTGATGCCTACCCCCGTCGTAAGTGCAGGTCACAAATGAGCTTTTTTCTCTGTTCCCTCACCACAATCCAGATTCTTTTGGGGAGTTACCAGTACAGTAACCATACCAAGAAGTACTTAATTTATTAAGCTACTGCTTTTCTTTATCTCAGTGGAGATATTTACTGATAAACAGCTCCCTACGCAGCATGTTCATGTCGTTCCTAAATGAGCTTTTATCTCTCTCCCCACACCAAAAATCAGATTCTTCTGAGGAGTTCCCAGTACATTATCCTTTCCCCTGTGTAATTACCTTAACAAGCTCCAGCTGTTTTTATTCTCAGAAGGTTTACTCCCTGATATACAGCTGCCTACCCCCTTCGTAAGTGCAGGTCTTAAATGAGCTTTTTTCTCTGTTCCCTCACCACAATCCAGATTCTTTTGGGGAGTTACCAGTACAGTAACCATACCAGGAAGTACTTAATTTATTAAGCTACTGCTTTTCTTAATCTCAGTGGAGATATTTACTGATAAACAGCTACCTACGCAGCATGTTCATGTCGTTCCTAAATGAGCTTTTATCTCTCTCCCCTCACCACAAATCAGATTCTTCTGAGGAGTGCCCAGTACATTATCCTTTCCCCTGTGTAATTACCTTAACAAGCTCCAGCTGTTTTTATTCTCAGAAGGTTTACTCCCTGATATACAGCTGCCTACCCCCTTCGTAAGTGCAGGTCCTAAATGAGCTTTTTTCTCTGTTCCCTCACCACAATCCAGATTCTTTGGGGAGTTACCAGAACAGTAACCATACCAGGAAGTACTTAATTTATTAAGCTACTGCTTTTCTTAATCTCAGTGGAGATATTTACTGATAAACAGCTACCTACGCAGCATGTTCATGTCGTTCCTAAATGAGCTTTTATCTCTCTCCTCTCACCACAAATCAGATTCTTCTGAGGAGTTCCCAGTACATTATCCTTTCCCATGTGTAATTACCTTAACAAGCTACAGCTGTTTTTATTCTCAGTAGGTTTACTCCCTGATATACAGCTGCCTACGCCCTTCGAAAGTGCAGGTCCTAAATGAGCTTTTTTCTCTGTTCCCTCACCACAATCCAGATTTTTGGGGGGGATATTTACTGACGAACAGCCACCTATGCAGCATGTTCATGTCGTTCTTAAATGAGCTTTTATCTCTCTCCTCTCACCACAAATCAGATTCTTCTGAGGAGTTCCCAGTACATTATCCTTTCCCCTGTGTAATTACATTAACAAGCTCCAGCTGTTTTTATTCTCAGAAGGTTTACTCCCTGATATACAGCTGCCTAACCCCTTCGTAAGTGCAGGTCCTAAATGAGCTTTTCTCTCTGTTCCCTCACCACAATCCAGATTATTTTGTGGAGTTACCAGTACAGTAACCATACCAGGAAGTACGTAGTTTATTAAGCTACTGCTTTTCTTAATCTCAGTGGAGATATTTACTGATAAACAGCTACCTACGCAGCATGTTCATGTCGTTCCTAAATGAGCTTTTATCTCTCTCCCCTCACCACAAATCAGATTCTTCTGAGGAGTTCCCAGTACATTATCCTTTCCCCTGTGTAATTACCTTAACAAGCTCCAGCTTTTTTTATTCTCAGAAGGTTTACTCCCTGATATACAGCTCCCTATCCCCTTCGTAAGTGCAGGTCCTAAATGCGCAATTTTCTCTGTTCCCTCACCACAATCCAGATTCTTTTGGGGAGTTACCAGTACAGTAACCATACCAGGAAGTACTTAATTTATTAAGCTACTGCTTTTCTTAATCTCAGTGGAGATATTTACTGATAAACAGCTACCTACGCAGCATGTTCATGTCGTTCCTAAATGAGCTTTTATCTCTGTCCCCTCACCACAAATCAGATTCTTCTGAGGAGTTCCAGTACATTATCCTTTCCCCTGTGTAATTACCTTAACAAGCTCCAGCTCTTTTTATTCTCAAAATTGATACTCCCTGATATACAGCTTCCTACACCCTTCGTAAGTGCAGGTCATAAATGAGCTTTTTTCTCTGTTCCCTCACAACAATCCAGATTCTTTTGGGGAGTTACCAGTACAATAACCATACCAGGAAGTACTTAATTTATTGAGCTACTGCTTTTCTTAATCTCAGTGGAGATATTTACTGATAAACAGCCACCTACGCAGCATATTCCTGTCGTTCCTAAATGAGCTTTTATCTCTCTCCCCTCACCACAAATCAGATTCTTCTGAGGAGTTCCCAGTACATTATCCTTTCCCCTGTGTAATTACCTTAACAAGCTACAGCTGTTTTTATTCTCAGAAGTTTTACTCCCTGATATACAACTGCCTACCCCCTTCGTAAGTGCAGGTCCTATATGAGCTTTTTTCTCTGTTCCCTCACCACAATCCAGATTCTTTTGGGGAGTTACCAGTCCAGTAACCATACCAGGAAGTACTTAATTTATTAATCTACTGCTTTTCTTAATCTCAGTGGAGATATTTACTGATAAACAGCTACCTACGCAGCATGTTCATGTCGTTCCTAAATGAGCTTTTATCTCTCTCCCCTCACCACAATTCAGATTCTTCTGAGGAGTTCCCAGTATATTATCCTTTCCCCTGTGTAATTACCTTAACAAGCTCCAGCTGTTTTTATTCTCAGAAGGTTTACTCCCTGATATACAGCTGCCCACGCCCTTCGAAAGTGCAGGTCCTAAATGAGCTTTTTTCTCTGTTCCCTCACCACAATCCAGATTCTTTTGGGGAGTTACCAGCACAGTAACCATACCAGGAAGTACTAAATTTATTAAGCTACTGCTTTTGTTAATCTCAGTGGAGATATTTACTGATAAACAGCTACGTATGCAGCACGTTCATGTCGTTCCTAAATAAGGTTTTATCTCTCTCCCCTCACCACAAATCAGATTCTTCTGAGGAGTTCCCAGTACATTATCCTTTCCCCTGTGTAATTACCTTAACAAGCTCCAGTTGTTTTTATTCTCAGAAGGTTTACTCCCTGATATACAGCTGCCTACCCCCTTCGTAAGTGCAGGTCCTAAATGAGCTTTTTTCTCTGTTCCCTCACCACAATCCATATTTTTTGGGGGGATATTTACTGATGAACAGCCACCTATGCAGCATGTTCATGTCATTCTTAAATGAGCTTTTATCTCTCTCCTCTCACCACAAATCAAATTCTTCTGAGGAGTTCCCAGTACATTATCCTTTCCCCTGTGTAATTACCTTAATAAGCTCCAGCTGTTTTTATTCTCAGAAGGTTTACTCCCTGATATACTGCTGCCTAACCCCTTCGTAAGTGCAGGTCCTAAATGAGCTTTTTTCTCTGTTCCCTCACCACAATCCAGATTCTTTTGGGGAGTTACCAGTAAAGTACCCATACCAGGAAGTACTTAGTTTATTAAGCTACTGCTTTTCTTAATCTCAGTGGAGATATTTACTGATAAACAGCTAAGTATGCAGCATGTTCATGTCGTTCCTAAATGAGCTTTTATCTCTCTCCCCTCACCACAAATCAGATTCTTCTGAGGAGTTCCCTGTACATTATCCTTTCCCATGTGTAATTACCTTAACAAGCTCCAGCTGTTTTTATTCTCAGAAGGTTTACTCCCTGATATACAGCTGCCTACCCCCTTCGTAAGTGCAGGTCCTAAATGAGCTTTTTTCTCTGTTCCCTCACCACAATCCAGATTCTTTTGGGGAGTTACCAGTACAGTAACCATAACAGGAAGTACTTCATTTATTAAGCTACTGCTTTTTTTAATCTCATTGGAGATATTTACTGATAAACAGCTACCTACACAGGATGTTCATGTCGTTCCAATATGAGCTTTTGTCTCTCTCCCCTCACCACAAATCAGATTCTTCTGAGGAGTTCTCAGTACATTATCCTTTCCCCTGTGTAATTACCTTAACAAGCTCCAGCTGTTTTTATTCTCAGAAGGTTTACTCCCTGATATACAGCTGCCTACCCCCTTCGTAAGTGCAGGTCCTAAATGAGCTTTTTTCTCTGTTCCCTCACAACAATCCAGATTCTTTTGGGGAGTTACCAGCACAGTAACCATACCAGGAAGTACTTAATTTATTAAGCTACTGCTTTTCTTAATCTCAGTGGAGATATTTAATGATAAACAGCCACCTACGCAGCATATTCCTGTCGTTCCTACATGAGCTTTTATCTCTCTCCCCTCACCACAAATCAGATTCTTCTGAGGAGTTCCCAGTACATTATCCTTTCCCCTGTGTAATTACCTTAACAAGCTACAGCTGTTTTTATTCTCAGAAGGTTTACTCCCTGATATACAACTGCCTACCCCCTTCGTAAGTGCAGGTCCTAAATGAGCATTTTTCTCTGTTCCCTCACCACAATCCAGATTCTTTTGGAGAGTTACCAGTCCAATAACCATACCAGGAAGTACTTAATTTATTAAGCTACTGCTTTTCTTAATCTCAGTGGAGATATTTACTGATAAACAGCTACCTACGCAGCATGTTCATGTCTTTCCTAAATGAGCTTTTATCTCTCTCCCCACACCACAAATCAGATTCTTCTGAGGAGTTCCCAGTACATTATCCTTTCCCCTGTGTAATTACCTTAACAAGCTCCAGCTGTTTTTATTCTCAGAAGGTTTACTCCCTGATATACAGCTGCCTACCCCCTTCGTAAGTGCAGGTCCTAAATGAGCTTTTTTCTCTGTTCCCTCACCACAATCCATATTTTTGGGGGGATATTTACTGATGAACAGCCACCTATGCAGCATGTTCATGTCGTTCTTAAATGAGCTTTTATCTCTCTCCTCTCACCACAAATCAGATTCTTCTGAGGAGTTCCCAGTACATTATCCTTTCCCCTGTGTAATTACCTTAACAAGCTCCAGCTGTTTTTATTCTCAGAAGGTTTACTCCCTGATATACAGCTGCCTACCCCCTTCGTAAGTGCAGGTCCTAAATGAGCTTTTTTCTCTGTTCCCTCACCACAATCCAGATTGTTTGGGGGAGTTACCAGTACAGTACCCATACCAGGAAGTACTTAGTTTATTAAGCCACTGCTTTTCTTAATCACAGTGGAGATATTTACTGATAAACAGCTAAGTATGCAGCATGTTCCTGTCGTTCCTAAATGAGCTTTTATCTCTCTCCTCTCACCACAAATCAGATTCTTCTGAGGAGTTCCCAGTACATTATCCTTTCCCATGTGTAATTACCTTAACAAGCTACAGCTGTTTTTATTCTCAGAAGGTTTACTCCCTGATATACAGCTGCCTACCCCCTTCGTAAGTGCAGGTCCTAAATGAGCTTTTTTCTCTGTTCCCTCACCACAATCCAGATTCTTTTGGGGAGTTACCAGTACAGTAACCATACCAGGAAGTACTTAATTTATTAAGCTACTGCTTTTCTTAATCTCAGTGGAGATATTTACTGATAAACAGCTACCTACGCAGCATGTTCATGTCGTTCCTAAATGAGCTTTTATCTCTCTCCCCTCACCACAAATCCGATTCTTCTGAGGAGTTCCCAGTACATTATCCTTTCACCTGTGTAATTACCTTAACAAGCTCCAGCTGTTTTTATTCTCAGAAGGTTTACTCCCTGATATACAGCTGCCTACCCCCTTCGTAAGTGCAGGTCCTAAATGTGCTTTTTTCTCTGTTCCCTCACCAGAATCCAGATTCTTTTGGGGAGTTACCAGTACAGTAACCATACCAGGAAGTGCTTAATTTATTAAGCTACTGCTTTTCTTAATCTCAGTGGAGATATTTACTGATAAACAGCTACCTACGCACCATGTTCATGTCGTTCCTATATGAGCTTTTATCTCTCTCCCCTCACCACAATCAGATTCTTCTGAGGAGTTCCCAGTACATTATCCTTTCCCCTGTGTAATTACCTTAACAAGCTCCAGCTTGTTTTATTCTCAGAAGGTTTTTTCACTGATATACAGCTGCCTAACCCCTTCGTAAGTGCAGGTCCTAAATGAGCTTTTTTCTCTGTTCCCTCACCACAATCCAGATTCTTTTGGGGAGTTACCAGTACAGTAACCATACCAGGAATTACGTAGTTTATTAAGCTACTGCTTTTCTTAATCTCAGTGGAGATATTTACTGATAAACAGCTACCTACGCCGCATGTTCACGTCGTTCCTAAATGAGCTTTTATCTCTCTCCAATCACCACGAATCAGTTTCTTCTGAGGAGTTCCCAGTCCATTATCCTTTCCGCTGTGTAATTACCTTAACAAGCTCCAGCTGTTTTTATTCTCAGAAGGTTTACTCCCTGATATACAGCTGCCTACCACCTTCGTAAGTGCAGGTCCTAAATGAGCTTTTTTCTCTGTTCCCTCACCACAATCCAGATTCTTTTGGGGAGTTACCAGTACAGTTACCATACCAGGAAGTACTTAATTTATTAAGATACAGCTTTTCTTAATCTCAGTGGAGACATTTACTGATAAACAGCTACGTACGCAGCATGTTCATGTCGTTCCTAAATGAGCTTTTCTCTCTCTCACCTCAGCACAAATCAGATTCGTCTGAGGAGTTCCCAGTACATTATCCTTTCCCCTGTGTAATTACCTTAACAAGCTCCAGCTATTTTTATTCTCAGAAGGTTTACTCCCTGATATACAGCTGCCTACCCCCTTCGTAAGTGCAGGTCCTAAATGAGCTTTTTTCTCTCTTCCCTCACCACAATCCAGATTCTTTTGGGGAGTTACCAGTACAGTAACCATACAAGGAAGTACTTAATTTATTAAGCTACTGCTTTTCTTAATCTCAGTGGAGATATTTACTGATAAACAGCTACCTACGCAGCATGTTCACGTCGTTCCTAAATGAGCTTTAATCTGTCTCCCCTCACCACAAATCAGGTTCTTCTTGGAGTTCCCAGTACATTATCCTTTCCCCTGTGTTATTACCTTAAGAAGCTCCAGCTTTTTTTATTCTCAGAAGGTTTACTCCCTGATATACAGCTGCCTACCCCCTTCGTAAGTGCAGGTCCTAAATGAGCGTTTTTCTCTGTTCCCTCACCACAATCCAGATTCTTTTGGGGAGTTACCAGTACAGTAACCATACCAGGAAGTACTTAATTTATTAAGCTACTGCTTTTCTTAATCTCAGTGGAGAAATTTACTGATAAACAGCTACCTACGCAGCATGTTCATGTCGTTCCTAAATGAGCTTTTATCTCTCTCCCCTCACCACAAATCAGATTCTTCTGAGGAGTTCTCAGTACATTATCCTTTCCCCTGTGTAATTACATTAACAAGCTCCAGCTGTTTTTATTCTCAGAAGGTTTACTCCCTGATATACAGCTGCCTACCCCCTTGTAAGTGCAGGTCCTAAATGAGCTTTTTTCTCTGTTCCCTCACCACAATCCAGATTCTTTTGGGGAGTTACCAGTACAGTAACCATACCAGGAAGTACTTAATTTATTATGCTACTGCTTTTCTTAATCTCAGTGGAGATATTTACTGATAAACACCTGCCTACGCAGCATGTTCATGTCGTTCCTAAAGGAGCTTTTATCTCTCTCCCCTCACCACAAATCAGATTCTTCTGAGGAGTTCCCAGAACATTATCCGATCCCCTGTGTAATTACCTTAACAAGCTCCAGCTGTTTTTATTCTCAGAAGGTTTACTCCCTGATATACAGCTGCCTACCCCCTTCATAAGTGCATGTCCTAAATGAGCTTTTTTGTCTGTTCCCTCACCACAATCCAGATTCTTTTAGGGAGTTACCAGTACAGTAACCATACCAGGAAGTACTTAATTTATTAAGCTCCTGCTTTTCTTAATCTCAGTGGAGATATTTACTGATAAACAGCTACCTACGCAGCATGTTCATGTCGTTCCTAAATGAGCTTTTATCTCTCTCCCCTCACCACAAATCAGATTCTTCTGAGGAGTTCCCAGTACATTATCCTTTCCCTGTGTAATTTCGTTAACAAGCTCCAGATGTTTTTATTCTCAGAATGTTTACTCCCTGATATACAGCTGCCTACCCCCTTCGTAAGTGCAGGTCCTAAATGAGCTTTTTTCTCTGTTCCCTCACCACAATCCAGATTGTTTGAGGAGATACCACTACAGTAACCATACCAGGAAGTACTTAATTTATTAAGCTACTGCTTTTCTTAAGCTCAGTGGAGATATTTACTGATAAACAGCTACCTATGACGCATTTTCATGTCGTTCCTAAATGAGCTTTTATCTCTCTCCCTTCACCACAAATCAGATCCTTCTGAAGAGTTCCCAGTACATTATCCTTTCCCCTGTGTAATTACCTTAACAAGCTACAGCTGTTTTTATTCTCAGAAGGTTTACTCCCTGATATACAGCTGTCTACCCCCTTCGTAAGTGTAGGTCCTAAATGAGCTTTTTTCTCTGTTCCCTCACCACAATCCAGATTCTTTTGGGCAGTTACCAGTACAGTAACCATACCAGGAAGTACTTAATTTATTAAGCTACTGCTTTTCTTAATCTCAGTGGAGATATTTACTGATGAACAGCTATCTACGCAGCATGTTCATGTCGTTCTTAAATGAGCTTTTATCTCTCTCCCCTCACCACAAATCAGATTCTTCTGAGGAGTTCCCAGTACATTATCCTTTCCCCTGTGTAATTACCTTAACAAGCTCCAGCTGTTTTTATTCTCAGAAGGTTTACTCCCTGATGTACAGCTGCCTACCCCCTTCGTAAGTGCAGGTCCTAAATGAGCTTTTTTCTCTGTCCCCTCACCACAATCCAGTTTCTTTTGGGGAGTTACCAGTACAGTAACCATACCAGGAAGTACTTAATTTATTAAGCTACTGCTTTTCTTAATCTCAGTGGAGATATTTACTGATAAACATCTACCTACGCAGCATGTTCATGTCGTTCCTAAATAAGCTTTTATCTCTCTCCCCTCACCAAAAATCAGATTCTTCTGAGGATTTCCCAGTACATTATCCTTTCCCCTGTGTAATTACCTTAACAAGCTCCAGTTGTTTTTATTCTCAGAAGGTTTACTCCCTGATATACAGCTGCCTACCCCCTTCGTAAGTGCAGGTCCTAAATGATCTTTTTCTCTGTTCCCTCACCACAATCCAGATTCTTTTGGGGAGTTACCAGTACAGTAACCATACCAGGAAGTACTTAATTTATTAAGCTACTGCTTTTCTTAATCTCAGTGGAGATATTTACTGATAAACAGCTACCTACGCAGCATGTTCATGTCGTTCCTAAATGAGCTTTTATCTCTCTCCCCTCACCACAAATCAGATTCTTCTGAGGAGTTCCCAGTACATTATCCTTTCCCCTGTGTAATTACCTTAACAAGCTCCAGCTGTTTTTATTCTCAGAAGGTTTATTCCCTGATATACAGCTGCCTACCCCCTTCGTAAGTGCAGGTCCTAAATGAGCTTTTTTCTCTGTTCCCTCACCACAATCCAGATTCTTTTGGGGAGTTACCAGTACAGTAACCATACCAGGAAGTACTTAATTTATTAAGCTACTGCTTTTCTTAATCTCAGTGGAGATATTTACTGATAAACAGCTACCTAGGCAGCATGTTCATGTCGTTCCTAAATGAGCTTTTATCTCTCTCCCCTCACCACAAATCAGATTCTTCTGAGGAGTTCCCAGTACATTATCCTTTCCCCTGTGTAATTACCTTAACAAGCTCCAGCTGTTTTTATCTCAGAAGGTTTACTCCCTGATATACAGCTGCCTACCCCCTTCGTAAGTGCAGGTCCTAAATGAGCTATTTTCTCTGGTCCCTCACCACAATCCAGATTCTTTTGGGGAGTTACCAGTACAGTAACCATACCAGGAAGTACTTAATTTATTAAGCTACTGCTTTTCTTCATCTCAGTGGAGATATTTACTGATAAACAGCTACCTACGCAGCATGTTCATGTCGTTCCTAAATGAGCTTTTATCTCTCTCCCCTCACCACAAATCAGATTCTTCTGAGGAGTTCCCAGTACATTGTCCTTTCCCCTGTGTAATTACCTTAACAAGCTTCAGCTGTTTTTATTCTCAGAAAGTTTACTCCCTGATATACAGCTGCCTACCCCCTTCGTAAGTGCAGGTCCTAAATGAGCTTTTTTCTCTGTTCCCTCACCACAATCCAGATTCTTTTTGGGAGTTACCAGTACAGTAACCATACCAGGAAGTACTTAATTTATTAAGCTACTGCTTTTCTTCATCTCAGTGGAGATATTTACTGATAAACAGCTACCTACGCAGCATGTTCATGTCGTTCATAAATGATCTTTTATCTCTCTCCCCTCATCACAATTCAGATTCCTCGGGGGAGTTCCCAGTACACTGTCGTTTCCCCTGTGTAATTACCTTAACAAGCTCCAGCTGTTTTTATTCTCAGAAGGTATACTCCCTGATATACAGCTGCCTACCCCCTTCGTAAGTGCAGGTCCTAAATGAGCTTTTTTCTCTGTTCCCTCACCACAATCCAGATTCTTTTGGGGAGTTACCAGTACAGTAACCATACCAGGAAGTACTTAATTTATTAAGCTACTGCTTTTCTTAATCTCAGTTTAGATATTTATTGATAAACAGCTACCTACGCAGCATGTTCATGTCGTTCCTAAATGAGCTTTTATCTCTCTCCCCTCACCACAAATCAGATTCTTCTGAGGAGTTCCCAGTACATTATCCTTTCCCCTGTGTAATTACCTTAACAAGCTCCAGCTGTTTTTATTCTCAGAAGGTTTACTCCCTGATATACAGCTGCCTACCCCCTTCGTAAGTGCAGGTCCTAAATGAGCTTTTTTCTCTGTTCCCTTACCACAATCCAGATTCTTTTGGGGAGTTACCAGTACAGTAACCATACCAGGAAGTACTTAATTTATTAAGCTACTGCTTTTCTTAATCTCAGTGGAGATATTTACTGATAAACACCTGCCTACGCAGCATGTTCATGTCGTTCCTAAAGGAGCTTTTATCTCTCTCCCCTCACCACAAATCAGATTCTTCTGAGGAGTTCCCAGAACATTATCCGATCCCCTGTGTAATTACCTTAACAAGCTCCAGCTGTTTTTATTCTCAGAAGGTTTACTCCCTGATATACAGCTGCCTACCCCCTTCATAAGTGCATGTCCTAAATGAGCTTTTTTGTCTGTTCCCTCACCACAATCCAGATTCTTTTAGGGAGTTACCAGTACAGTAACCATACCAGGAAGTACTTAATTTATTAAGCTCCTGCTTTTCTTAATCTCAGTGGAGATATTTACTGATAAACAGCTACCTACGCAGCATGTTCATGTCGTTCCTAAATGAGCTTTTATCTCTCTCCCCTCACCACAAATCAGATTCTTCTGAGGAGTTCCCAGTACATTATCCTTTCCCTGTGTAATTTCGTTAACAAGCTCCAGATGTTTTTATTCTCAGAATGTTTACTCCCTGATATACAGCTGCCTACCCCCTTCGTAAGTGGAGGTCCTAAATGAGCTTTTTTCTCTGTTCCCTCACCACAATCCAGATTGTTTGAGGAGTTACCACTACAGTAACCATACCAGGAAGTACTTAATTTATTAAGCTACTGCTTTTCTTAAGCTCAGTGGAGATATTTACTGGTAAACAGCTACCTATGACGCATTTTCATGTCGTTCCTAAATGAGCTTTTATCTCTCTCCCTTCACCACAAATCAGATCCTTCTGAAGAGTTCCCAGTACATTATCCTTTCCCATGTGTAATTACCTTAACAAGCTACAGCTGTTTTTATTCTCAGAAGGTTTACTCACTGATATACAGCTGTCTACCCCCTTCGTAAGTGTAGGTCCTAAATGAGCTTTTTTCTCTGTTCCCTCACCACAATCCAGATTCTTTTGGGCAGTTACCAGTACAGTAACCATACCAGGAAGTACTTAATTTATTAAGCTACTGCTTTTCTTAATCTCAGTGGAGATATTTACTGATGAACAGCTATCTACGCAGCATGTTCATGTCGTTCCTAAATGAGCTTTTATCTCTCTCCCCTCACCACAAATCAGATTCTTCTGAGGAGTTCCCAGTACATTATCCTTTCCCCTGTGTAATTACCTTAACAAGCTCCAGCTGTTTTTATTGTCAGAAGGTTTACTCCCTGATGTACAGCTGCCTACCCCCCTTCGTAAGTGCAGGTCCTAAATGAGCTTTTTTCTCTGTCCCCTCACCACAATCCAGTTTCTTTTGGGGAGTTACCAGTACAGTAACCATACCAGGAAGTACTTAATTTATTAAGCTACTGCTTTTCTTAATCTCAGTGGAGATATTTACTGATAAACATCTACCTACGCAGCATGTTCATGTCGTTCCTAAATAAGCTTTTATCTCTCTCCCCTCACCAAAAATCAGATTCTTCTGAGTATTTCCCAGTACATTATCCTTTCCCCTGTGTAATTACCTTAACAAGCTCCAGTTGTTTTTATTCTCAGAAGGTTTACTCCCTGATATACAGCTGCCCACCCCCTTCGTAAGTGCAGGTCCTAAATGATCTTTTTTCTCTGTTCCCACACCACAATCCAGATTCTTTTGGGGAGTTACCAGTACAGTAACCATACCAGGAAGTACTTAATTTATTAAGCTACTGCTTTTCTTAATCTCAGTGGAGATATTTACTGATAAACAGCTACCTACGCAGCATGTTCATGTCGTTCCTAAATGAGCTTTTATCTCTCTCCCCTCACCACAAATCAGATTCTTCTGAGGAGTTCCCAGTACATTATCCTTTCCCCTGTGTAATTACCTTAACAAGCTCCAGCTGTTTTTATTCTCAGAAGGTTTACTCCCTGATATACAGCTGCCTACCCCCTTCGTAAGTGCAGGTCCTAAATGAGCTTTTTTCTCTGTCCCCTTACCACAATCCAGATTCTTTTGGGGAGACCAGTACAGTAACCATACCAGGAAGTACTTAGTTTATTAAGCTACTGCTTTTCTTAATCTCAGTGGAGATATTTACTGATAAACAGCTACATACGCAGCATGTTCATGTCGTTCCTAAATGAGCTTTTATCTCTCTCCCCTCACCACAATTCAGATTCTTCTGAGGAGTTCCCAGTACATTATCCTTTCCCCTGTGTAATTACCTTAAGAAGTTCCAGCTGTTTTTATTCTCAGAAGGTTTACTCCCTGATATACAGCTGCCTACCCCCTTCGTAAGTGCAGGTCCTAAATGAGCTTTTTTCTCTGATCCCTCACCACAATCCAGATTCTTTTGGGGAGTTTCCAGTACAGTAACCATTCCAGGAAGTACTTAATTTATTAAGCTACTGCTTTTCTTAATCTCAGTGGAGATATTTACTGATAAACAGCTACCTACGCAGCATTTTCATGTCGTTCCTAAATGAGCTTTTATCTCTCTCCCCTCACCACAAATCAGATTCTTCTGAGGAGTTCCCAGTACATTATCCTTTCCCCTGTGTAATTACCTTAACAAGCTCCAGCTGTTTTTATTCTCAGAAGGTTTACTCCCTGATATACAGCTGCCTATCCCCTTCGTAAGTGCAGGTCCTAAATGAACTTTTTTCTCTGTTCCCTCACCACAATCCAGATTCTTTTGGGGAGGTACCAGTACAGTAACCACACCAGGAAGTACTTAATTTATTAAGCTACTGCTTTTCTTAATCTCAGTGGAGATATTTACTGATAAACAGCTACCTACGCAGCATGTTCATGTCCTTCCTAAATGAGCTTTTATCTCTCTCCCCTAACCACAAATCAGATTCTTCTGAGGAGATCCCAGTACATTATCCTTTCCCCTGTGTAATTACCTTAACAAGCTCCAGCTGTTTTTATTCTCAGAAGGTTTACTCCCTGATATACAGCTGCCTACCCCCTTCGTAAGTGCAGGTCCAAAATGAGCTTTTTTCTCTGTTCCCTCACCACAATCCAGATTCTTTTGGGGAGTTACCAGTACAGTAACCATACCAGGAAGTACTTAATTTATTAAGCTACTGCTTTTCTTAATCTCAGTGGAGATATTTACTGATAAACAGCTACCTACACAGCATGTTCATGTCGTTCCTAAATGAGCTTTTATCTCTCTCCCCACACAACAAATCAGATTCTTCTGAATTGTTCCCAGTACATTATCCTTTCCCCTGTGTAATTACCTTAACAAGCTCCAGCTGTTTTTATTCTCAGAAGGTTTACTCCCTGATATACAGCTGCCTACCCCCTTTGTTAGTGCAGGTCCTAAATGAGCTTTTTTCTCTGTTCCCTCACCACAATCCAGATTCTTTTGGGGAGTTACCAGTACAGTAACCATACCAGGAAGTACTTAATTTATTAAGCTACTGCTTTTCTTAATCTCAGTGGAGATATTTACTGATAAACAGCTACCTAATCAGCATGTTCATGTCGTTCCTAAATGAGCTTTTATCTCTCTCCCCTCACCACAATTCAGATTCTTCTGAGGAGTTCCCAGTACATGATCATTTCCCCTGTGTAATTACCTTAACAAGCTCCAGCTGTTTTTATTCTCAGAAGGTTTACTCCCTGATATACAGCTGCCTACCCACTCCGTAAGTGCAGGTCCTAAATGAGCTTTTTTCTCTGTTCCTCCACCACAATCCAGATTCTTTTGGGGAGTTACCAGTACAGTAACCATACCTGGAAGTACTTAATTTATTAAGCTACTGCTTTTCTTAATCTCAGTGGAGATATTTACTGATAAACAGCTACCTACGCAGCATGTTCATGTCGTTCCTAAATGAGCTTTTATCTCTCTCCCCCTCACCACAAATCAGATTCTTCTGAGGAGTTCCCAATACATTATCCTTTCCCCTGTGTAATTACCTTAACAAGCTCCAGCTGATTTTATTATCAGAAGATTTACTCCCTGATATACAGCTGCCTACCCCCTTCGTAAGTGCAGGTCCTAAATGAGCTTTTTTCTCTGTCCCCTCACCACAATCCAGATTCCTTTGGGGAGTTACCAGTACAGTAACCATACCAGGAAGTACTTAATTTATTAAGCTACTGCTTTTCTTAATCTCAGTGGAGATATTTACTGATAAACAGCTACCTACGCAGCATGTTCATGTCGTTCCTAAATGAGCTTTTATCTCTCTCCCCTCACCACAAATCAGATTCTTCTGAGGATTTCCCAGTACATTATCCTTTCCCCTGTGTAATTACCTTAACAAGCTCCAGCTGTTTTTATTCTCAGAAGGTTTACTCCCTGATATACAGCTGCCTACCAACTTCGTAAGTGCAGGTCCTAAATGAGCTTTTTTCTCTGTTCCCTCACCACAGTCCAGATTCTTTTGGGGAGTTACCAGTAGAGTAACCATACCAGGAAGTACTTAATTTATTAAGCTACTACTTTTCTTAATCTCAGTGGAGATATTTACTGATAAACAGCTACCTATGCAGCATGTTCATGTCGTTCCTAAATGAGCTTTTATCTCTCACCCCTCACCACAAATCAGATTCTTCTGAGGAGTTCCCAGTACATTATCCTTTCCCCTGTGTAATTACCTTAACAAGCTCCAGCTGTTTTTATTCTCAGAAGGTTTACTCATTGATATACAGCTACCTACCCCCTTCTTAAGTGCAGGTCCTAAATGAGCTTTTTTCTCTGTTCCCTCACTACAATCCAGATTCTTTTGGGGAGTTACCAGTACAGTAACCATACCAGGAAGTACTTAATTTATTAAGCTACTGCTTTTCTTAATCTCAGTGGAGATATTTACTGATAAACAGCTACCTACGCAGCATGTTCATGTCGTTCCTAAATGAGCTTTTATCTCTCTCTCCTCACCACAAATCAGATTCTTCTGAATTGTTCCCAGTAGATTATCCTTTCCCCTGTGTAATTACCTTCACAAGCTCCAGCTGTTTTTATTCTCAGAAGGTTTACTCCCTGATATACAGCTGCCTACCCCCTTCGTAAGTGCAGGTCCTAAATGAGCTTTTTTCTCTGTTCCCTCACCAAAATCCAGATTCTTTTGGGGAGTTACCAGTACAGTAACCATACCAGGAAGTACTTAATTTATTAAGCTACTGCTTTTCTTAATCTCAGTGGAGATATTTACTGATAAACAGCTACCTACGCAGCATGTTCATGTCGTTCCTAAATGAGCTTTTATCTCTCCCCTCACCACAATTCAGATTCTTCTGAGTAGTTCCCAGTACATTATACGTTTCCCTGTGTAATTACCTTAACAAGCTCCACCTGTTTTTATTCTCAGAAGGTTTACTCCCTGATATACAGCTGCCTACCCCCTTCGTAAGTGCAGGTCCTAAATGAGCATTTTTCTCTGTTCCCTCACCACAATCCAGATTCTTTTGGGGAGTTACCAGTACAGTAACCATACCAGGAAGTACTTAATTTATTAAGCTACTGCTTTTCTTAATCTCAGTGGAGATATTTACTGATAAACAGCTACCTACGCAGCATGTTCATGTCGTTCCTAAATGAGCTTTTATCTCTCTTCCCTCACCACAAATCAGATTCTTCTGAGGAGTTCCCAGTACATTATCCTTTCACCTGTGTAATTACCATAACAAGCTCCAGCTGTTTTTATTCTCAGAAGGTTTACTCCCTGATATACAGCTGCCTACCCCCTTCGTAAGTGCAGGTCCTAAATGAGCTTTTTTCTCTGTTCCCTCACCACAATCCAGATTCTTTTGGGGAGTTACCAGTACAGTAACCATACCAGGAAGTACTTAATTTATTAAGCTACTGCTTTTCTTAATCTCAGTGGAGATATTTACTGATAAACAGCTACCTACGCAGCATGTTCATGTCGTTCCTAAATGAGCTTTTATCTCTCTTCCCTCACCACAAATCAGATTCTTCTGAGGAGTTCCCAGAACATTATCCTTTCCCCTGTGTAATTACCTTAACAAGCTCCAGCTGTTTTTATTCTCAGAAGGTTTACTCCCTGATATACAGCTGCCTACCCCCTTTGTAAGTGCAGGTCCTAAATGAGCTTTTTTCTCTGTTCCCTCACCACAATCCAGATTCTTTTGGGGAGTTACCAGTACAGTAACCATACCAGGAAGTACTTAATTTATTAAGCTACTGCTTTTCTTAATCTCAGTGGAGATATTTACTGATAAACAGCTACCTACGCAGCATGTTCATGTCGTTCCTAAATGAGCTTTTATCTCTCTCCCCACACAACAAATCAGATTCTTCTGAATTGTTCCCAGTACATTATCCTTTCCCCTGTGTAATTACCTTAACAAGCTCCAGCTGTTTTTATTCTCAGAAGGTTTACTCCCTGATATACAGCTGCCTACCCCCTTTGTAAGTGCAGGTCCTAAATGAGCTTTTTTCTCTGTTCCCTCACCACAATCCAGATTCTTTTGGGGAGTTACCAGTACAGTAACCATACCAGGAAGTACTTAATTTATTAAGCTACTGCTTTTCTTAATCTCAGTGGAGATATTTACTGATAAACAGCTACCTAATCAGCATGTTCATGTCGTTCCTAAATGAGCTTTTATCTCTCTCCCCTCACCACAATTCAGATTCTTCTGAGGAGTTCCCAGTACATGATCATTTCCCCTGTGTAATTACCTTAACAAGCTCCAGCTGTTTTTATTCTCAGAAGGTTTACTCCCTGATATACAGCTGCCTACCCCTTCGTAAGTGCAGGTCCTAAATGAGCTTTTTTCTCTGTTCCTTCACCACAATCCAGATTCTTTTGGGGAGTTACCAGTACAGTAACCATACCAGGAAGTACGTAATTTATTAAGCTACTGCTTTTCTTAATCTCAGTGGAGATATTTACTGATAAACAGCTACCTACGCAGCATGTTCATGTCGTTCCTAAATGAGCTTTTATCTCTCTCCCTCACCACAAATCAGATTCTTCTGAGGAGTTCCCAGTCCATTATCCTTTCCCTGTGTAATTACCTTAACAAGCTACAGCTGTTTTTATTATCAGAAGATTTACTCCCTGATATACAGCTGCCTACCCCCTTCGTAAGTGCAGGTCCTAAATGAGCTTTTTTCTCTGTCCCCTCACCACAATCCAGATTCGTTTGGGGAGTTACCAGTACAGTAACCATACCAGGAAGTACTTAATTTATTAAGCTACTGCTTTTCTTAATCTCAGTGGAGATATTTACTGATAAACAGCTACCTATGCAGCATGTTCATGTCGTTCCTAAATGAGCTTTTATCTCTCTCCCCTCACCACAAATCAGATTCTTCTGAGGAGTTTCCCAGTCCATTATCCTTTCCCCTGTGTAATTACCTTAACAAGCTCCAGCTGATTTTATTATCAGAAGATTTACTCCTGATATACAGCTGCCTAACCCCTTCGTAAGTGCAGGTCTTAAATGAGCTTTTTTCTCTGTCCCCTCACCACAATCCAGATTCGTTTGGGGAGTTACCAGTACAGTAACCATGCCAGGAAGTACTTAATTTATTAGCTACTGCTTTTCTTAATCTCAGTGGAGATATTTACTGATAAACAGCTACCTACGCAGCATGTTCATGTCGTTCCTAAATGAGCTTTTATCTCTCTCCCTCACCACAAATCAGATTCTTCTGAGGATTTCCCAGTACATTATCCTTTCCCCTGTGTAATTACCTTAACAAGCTCCAGTTGTTTTTATTCTCAGAAGGTTTACTCCCTGATATACAGCTGCCTACCAACTTCGTAAGTGCAGGTCCTAAATGAGCTTTTTTCTCTGTTCCCTCACCACAGTCCAGATTCTTTTGGGGAGTTACCAGTACAGTAACCATACCAGGAAGTACTTAATTTATTAAGCTACTACTTTTCTTAATCTCAGTGGAGATATTTACTGATAAACAGCTACCTATGCAGCATGTTCATGTCGGTCCTAAATGAGCTTTTATCTCTCACCCCTCACCACAAATCAGATTCTTCTGAGGAGTTCCCAGTACATTATCCTTTCCCCTGTGTAATTACCTTAACAAGCTCCAGCTGTTTTTATTCTCAGAAGGTTTACTCCCTGATATACAGCTACCTACCCCCTTCGTAAGTGCAGGTCCTAAATGAGCTTTTTTCTCTGTTCCCTCACTACAATCCAGATTCTTTTGGGGAGTTACCAGTACAGTAACCATACCAGGAAGTACTTAATTTATTAAGCTACTGCTTTTCTTAATCTCAGTGGAGATACTTACTGATAAACAGCTACCTACGCAGCATGTTCATGTCGTTCCTAAATGAGCTTTTATCTCTCTCCCCTCACCACAAATCAGATACTTCTGAATTGTTCCCAGTAGATTATCCTTTCCCCTGTGTAATTACCTTCACAAGCTCCAGCTGTTTTTATTCTCAGAAGGTTTACTCCCTGATATACAGCTGCCTACCCCCTTCGTAAGTGCAGGTCCTAAATGAGCTTTTTTCTCTGTTCCCTCACCACAATCCAGATTCTTTTGGGAGTTACCAGTACAGTAACCATACCAGGAAGTACTTAATTTATTAAGCTACTGCTTTTTCTTAATCTCAGTGGAGATATTTACTGATAAACAGCTACCTACGCAGCATGTTCATGTCGTTCCTAAATGAGCTTTTATCTCTCTCCCCTCACCACATATCAGATTCTTCTGAGGATTTCCCAGTACATTATCCTTTCCCCTTTGTAATTACCTTAACAAGCTCCAGCTGTTTTTATTCTCAGAAGGTTTACTCCCTGACATACAGCTGCCTACCCCCTTCGTAAGTGCAGGTCCTAAATGAGCTTTTTTCTCTGTTCCCTCACCACAATACAGATTCTTTTGTGGAGTTACCGGTACAGTAACCATACCAGGAAGTACTTAATTTATTAAGCTACTGCATTTCTTAATCTCAGTGGAGATATTTACTGATAAACAGCTACCTACGCAGCATGTTCATGTCGTTCCTAAATGAGCTTTTATCTCTCTCCCCTCACCACAAATCAGATTCTTCTGAGGAGTTCGCAGTACATTATCCTTTCCCCTGTGTAATTACCTTAAGAAGCTCCAGCTGTTTTTAATCTCAGTAGGTTTACTCCCTGATATACAGCTGCCTAACCCCTTCGTAAGTGCTGTTCCTAAATGAGCTTTTTTCTCTGTTCCCTCACCACAATCCAGATTCTTTTGGGGAGTTACCAGCACAGTAACCATACCAGGAAGTACTTAATTTATTAAGCTACTGCATTTCCTAATCTCAGAGGAGATATTTACTGATAAACAGCTACCTACGCAGTATGTTCATGTCGTTCCTAAATGAGCTTTTATCTCTCTCCCCTCACCACAAATCAGATTCTTCTGAGGAGTTCGCAGTACATTATCCTTTCCCTGTGTAATTACCTTTACAAGCTCCAGCTGTTTTTATTCTCAGAAGGTTTACTCCCTGATATACAGCTGCCTACCCTTCGTAAGTGCAGGTCCTAAATGAGCTTTTTTCTCTGTTCCCTCACCACAATCCAGATTCTTTTGGGGAGTTACCAGTACAGTAACCATACCAGGAAGTACTTAATTTATTAAGCTACTGCTTTATTTAATCTCAGTGGAGATATTTCCTGATAAACAGCTACCTACGCAGCATGTTCATGTCGTTCCTAAATGAGCTTTTATCTCTCACCCCTCACCACAAATCAGATTCTTCTGAGGAGTTCCCAGTACTTTATCCTTTCCCCCATGTAATTACCTTGACAAGCTCCAGCTGTTTTTATTCTCAGAAGGTTTACTCTCTGATATACAGCTGCCTACCCCTTCGTAAGTGCAGGTCCTAAATGAGCTTTTTTGTCTGTTCCCTCACCACAAT
>NW_025962106.1:0-33800 GCF_023159225.1 Perognathus longimembris pacificus | reverse complement strand
GAAGTACTTTATTAAGCTACTGCTTTTCTTAATCTCAGTGGAGATATTTACTGATAAACAGCTACCTACGCAGCATGTTCATGTCGTTCCTAAATGAGCTTTTATCTCTCTCCCCTCACCACAAATCAGATTCTTCTGAGGAGTTCCCAGTACATTATCCTTTCCCCTGTGTAATTACCTTAACAAGCTCCAGCTGTTTTTATTCTCAGAAGGTTTTACTCCCTGATATACAGCTGCCTACCCCCTTCGTAAGTGCAGGTCCTAAATGAGCTTTTTTCTCTGTTCCCTCACCACAATCCAGATTCTTTTGGGGAGTTACCAGTACAGTAACCATACCAGGAAGTACTTAATTTATTAAGCCTCTGCTTTTCTAAAGCTCAGTGGAGATATTTACTGATAAACAGCTACCTACGCAGCATGTTCATGTCGTTCCTAAATGAGCTTTTATCTCTCTCCCCTCACCACAAATCAGATTCTTCTGAGGAGTTCCCAGTACTTTATCCTTTCTCCTGTGTAATTACCTTAACAAGCTCCAGCTGTTTTTATTCTCAGAAGGTTTACTCCCTGATATACAGCTGCCTACCCCCTTCGTAAGTGCAGGTCCTAAATGAGCTTTTTCTCTGTTCCCTCACCACAATCCAGATTCTTTTTGGGGAGTTACCAGTACAGTAACCATACCAGGAAGTACTTAATTTATTAAGCTACTGCTTTTCTTAATCTCAGTGGAGATATTTACTGATAAACAGCTACCTACGCAGCATGTTCATGTCGTTCCTAAGTGAGCTTTTATCTCTCTCCCCTCACCACAAATCAGATTCTTCTGAGGAGTTCCCAGTACATTATCCTTTCCCCTGTGTAATTACCTTAACAAGCTCCAGCTGTTTTTATTCTCAGAAGTTTACTCCCTGATATACAGCTGCCTACCCCCTTCGTAAGTGCAGGTCCTAAATGAGGTTTTTTCTCTGTTCCCTCACCACAATCCAGATTCTTTTGGGGAGTTACCAGTACAGTATCCATACCAGGAAGTACTTAATTTATTAAGCTACTGCTTTTCTTAATCTCAGTGAAGATATTTACTGATAAACAGCTACCTACGCAGGATGTTCATGTCGTTCTTAAATGAGCTTTTATCTCTCTCCCCTCACCACAAATCAGATTCTTCTGAGCAGTTCCCAGTACATTGTACTTTCCCCTGTGTAATTACCTTAACAGGCTCCAGCTGTTTTTATTCTCAGAAGGTTTACTCCCTGATATACAGCTGCCTACCCCCTTCGTAAGTGCAGGTCCTAAATGAGCTTTTTTCTCTGTTCCCTCACCACAATCCAGATTCCTTTGGGGAGTTACCAGTACAGTAACCATACCAGGAAGTAGTTAATTTATTAAGCTACTGCTTTTCTTAATCTCAGTGGAGATATGTACTGATAAACAGCTACCAACGCAGCATGTTCATGTCGTTCTTAAATGAGCTTTTATCTCTCTCCCCTCACCACAAATCAGATTCTTCTGAGCAGTTCCCAGTACATTGTACTTTCCCCTGTGTAATTACCTTAACAAGCTCCAGCTGTTTTTATTCTCAGAAGGTTTACTGCTGATATACTGCTGCCTACCCCCTTCGTAAGTGCAGGTCCTAAATGAGCTTTTTTCTCTGTTCCCTCACCAAAATCCAGATTCTTTTGGGGAGTTACCAGTACAGTAACCATACCAGGAAGTACTTAATTTATTAAGCTACTGCTTTTCTTAAACTCAGTGGAGATATTTGCTGATAAACAGCTACGTATGCAGCATGTTCATGTCGTTCCTAAATGAGCTTTTATCTCTCTCTCCTCACCACAAATCAGATACTTCTGAGGAGTTCCCAGTACATTATCCTTTCCCCTGTGTAATTACCTTAACAGGCTCCAGCTGTTTTTATTCTCAGAAGGTTTACTCCCTGATATACAGCTGCCTACCCCTTCGTAAGTGCAGGTCCTAAATGAGGTTTTTTCTCTGTTCTCTCACCACAATCCAGATTCTTTTGGGGAGTTAGCAGTACAGTAACCATACGAGGAAGTACTTAATTTATTACGGTACTTTTTTTCTAAATCTCAGTGGAGATATTTACTGATAAACAGCTACCTACGCAGCATGTTCATGTCGTTCCTAAATGAGCTTTTATCTCTCTCCCCTCACCACAAATCAGATTCTTCTGAGGAGATCCCAGTACATTATCCTTTCCCCTGTGTAATTACCTTAACAAGCTCCAGCTGTTTTTATTCTCAGAAGGTTTACTCCCTGATATACAACTGCCTATCCCCTTCGTAAGTGCAGGTCCTAAATGAGCTTTTTTCTCTTTTACCTCACCACAATCCAGATTCTTTTGGGGAGTTACCAGTACAGTAACCATACCAGGAAGTACTTAATTTATTAAGCTACTGCTTTTCTTAATCTCAGTGGAGATATTTACTGATAAACAGCTATGTACGCAGCATGTTCATGTCGTTCCTAAATGAGCTTTTATCTCTCTCCCCTCACCACAAATCAGATTCTTCTGAGGAGTTCCCAGTACATTATCCTTTCCCCTGTGTAATTACCTTAACAAGCTCTGGCAGTTTCTATTCTCAGAAGGTTTACTCCCTGATTTACACCTGCCTACCCCCTTCGTAAGTGCACCTCCTAAATGAGCTTTTTTCTCTGTTCCCTCACCACAATCCAGATTCTTTTGGGGAGTTACCAGTACAGTAACCATACCAGGAAGTACTTAATTTATTAAGCTACTGCTTTTCTTAATCTCAGTGGAGATATTTACTGATAAACAGCTACCTACGCAGCATGATCATGTCCTTCCTAAATGCGCTTTTATCTCTCTCCCCTCACCACAAATCAGATTCTTCTGAGGAGTTCCCAGTACCTTATCCTTTCCCCTGTGTAATTACCTTAACAAGCTCCAGCTGTTTTTATTCTCAGAAGGTTTACTCCCTGATATGCAGATGCCTACCCCCTTCGTAAGTGCAGGTCCTAAATGAGCTTTTTTCTCTGTTCCCTCACCACAATCCAGATTTTTTTGGGGAGTTACCAGTACAGTATCCATACCAGGAAGTACTTAATTTATTAAGCTACTGCTTTTCTTAATCTCAGTGGAGATATTTACTAATAAACAGCTACGTATGCAGCATGTACATGTCGTTCTTAATAAGCTTTTATCTCTCTCCCCTCACCACAAATCAGATTCTTCTCAGGAGTTCCCAGTACATTATCCTTTCCCCTGTGTAATTACCTTAACAAGCTCCAGCTGTTTTTATTCTCAGAACATTTACTCCCTGATATACAGCTGCCTACCCCATTCGTATGTGCAGGTCCTAAATGAGCTTTTTCTCTGTTCCCTCAACACAATACAGATTCTTTTGGGGAGTTACCAGTACAGTAACCATACCAGGAAGTACTTAATTTATTAAGCTACTGCTTTTCTTAATCTCAGTGGAGATATTTACTGATAAACAGCTACATACGCAGAATGTTCATGTCGTTTTTAAATGAGCTTTTTCTCTCCCCTCTCACAACAAATCAGATTCTTCTGAGGAATTCCCCATACATTGTCCTTTCCCCTGTGTAATTACCTTAACAAGCTCCAGCTGTTTTTATTCTCAGAAGGTTTACTCCCTGATATACAGCTGCCTACCCCCTTCGTAAGTGCAGGTCCTAAATGAGATTTTTTCTCTGTTCGCTCACCACAATCCAGATTCTTTTGAGGAGTTACCAGTACAGTAAGCATACCAGGAAATATTTAATTTATTAAGCTACTGCTTTTCTTAATCTCAGTGGAGATATTTACTGATAAACAGCTACCTACGCAGCATGTTCATGTCGTTCCTAAATGAGCTTTTATCTCTCTCCCCTCACAAGAAATCAGATTCTTCTGAGGAGTTCCCAGTACATTATCCTTTCCCCTGTTTAATTACCTTAACAGGCTCCAGCTGTTTTTATTCTCAGAAGGTTTACTCCCTGATATACAGCTGCCTACCCCCTTCGTAAGTGCAGGTCCTAAATGAGCTTTTTTCTCTGTTCCCTCACCACAATCCAGATTCTTTTGGGGAGTTACCAGTACAGTAACCATACCGGGAAGTAGTTAATTTATTAAGCTACTGCTTTTCTTAATCTCACTGGAGATATGTACTGATAAACAGCTACCTACGCAGCATGTTCATGTCGTTCTAAATGAGCTTTTATCTCTCTCCCCTCACCACAAATCAGATTCTTCTGAGCAGTTCCCAGTACATTGTACTTTCCCCTGTGTAATTACCTTAACAAGCTCCAGCTGTTTTTATTCTCAGAAGGTTTACTCCCTGTTATACTGCTGCCTACCCCCTTCGTAAGTGCAGGTCCTAAATGAGCTTTTTTCTCTGTTCCCTCACCAAAATCCAGATTCTTTTGGGGAGTTACCAGTACAATAACCATACCAGGAATACTTAATTTATTAAGCTACTGCTTTTCTTAAACTCAGTGGAGATATTTGCTGATAAACAGCTACCTACGCAGCATGTTCATGTCGTTCCTAAGTGAGCTTTTATCTCTCTCTCCTCACCACAAATCAGATTCTTCTGAGGAGTTCCCAGTACATTATCCTTTCCCCTGTGTAATTACCTTAACAAGCTCCAGCTGTTTTTATTCTCAGAAGGTTTACTCCCTGATATACAGCTGCCTACCCCCTTCGTAAGTGCAGGTCATAAATGAGGTTTTTTCTCTGTTCCCTCACCACAATCCAGATTCTTTTGGGGAGTTACCAGTACAGTAACCATACGAGGAAGTACTTAATTTATTACGGTACTTTTTTTCTAAATCTCAGTGGAGATATTTACTGATAAACAGCTACCTACGCAGCATGTTCATGTCGTTCCTAAATGAGCTTTTATCTCTCTCCCCTCACCACAAATCAGATTCTTCTGAGGAGTTCCGAGTACATTATCCTTTCCCCTGTGTAATTACCTTAACAAGCTCCAGCTGTTTTTATTCTCAGAAGGTTTACTCCCTGATATACAACTGCCTATCCCCTTCGTAAGTGCAGGTCCTAAATGAGCTTTTTTCTCTTTTACCTCACCACAATCCAGATTCTTTTGGGGAGTTACCAGTACAGTAACCATACCAGGAAGTACTTAATTTATTAAGCTACTGCTTTTCTTAATCTCAGTGGAGATATTTACTGATAAACAGCTACCTACGCAGCATGTTCATGTCGTTCCTAAATGAGCTTTTATCTCTCTCCCCTCACCACAAATCAGATTCTTCTGAGGAGTTAACAGTACATTATCCTTTCCCCTGTGTAATTACCTTAACAAGCTCTGGCAGTTTCTATTCTCAGAAGGTTTACTCCCTGATTTACAGCTGCCTATCCCCTTCGTAAGTGCAGGTCCTAAATGAGCTTATTTCTCTGTTCCCTCACCAAAATCCAGATTCTTTTGGGGAGTTACCAGTACAGTAACCATACCAGGAAGTACTTAATTTATTAAGCTACTGCTTTTCTTAAACTCAGTGGAGATATTTGCTGATAAACAGCTACGTATGCAGCATGTTCATGTCGTTCCTAAATGCGCTTTTATCTCTCTCCCCTCACCACAAATCAGATTCTTCTGAGGAGTTCCCAGTACATTATCCTTTCCCCTGTGTAATTACCTTAACGAGCTCCAGCTGTTTTTATTCTCAGAAGGTTTACTCCCTGATATGCAGATGCCTACCCCCTTCGTAAGTGCAGGTCCTAAATGAGCTTTTTTCTCTGTTCCCTCACCACAATCCAGATTTTTTTGGGGAGTTACCAGTACAGTATCCATACCAGGAAGTACTTAATTTATTAAGCTACTGCTTTTCTTAATCTCAGTGGAGATATTTACTAATAAACAGCTACGTATGCAGCATGTACATGTCGTTCTTAATAAGCTTTTATCTCTCTCCCCTCACCACAAATCAGATTCTTCTGAGGAGTTCCCAGTACATTATCCTTTCCCCTGTGTAATTACCTTAACAAGCTCCAGCTGTTTTTATTTTCAGAACATTTACTCCCTGATATACAGCTGCCTACCCCATTCGTATGTGCAGGTCCTAAATGAGCTTTTTCTCTGTTCCCTCAACACAATACAGATTCTTTTGGGGAGTTACCAGTACAGTATCCATACCAGGAAGTACTTAATTTATTAAGCTACTGCTTTTCTTAATCTCAGTGAAGATATGTACTGATAAACAGCTACCTACGCAGGATGTTCATGTCGTTCTTAAATGAGCTTTTATCTCTCTCCCCTCACCACAAATCAGATTCTTCTGAGCAGTTCCCAGTACATTGTACTTTCCCTTGTGTAATTACCTTAACAGGCTCCAGCTGTTTTTATTCTCAGAAGGTTTACTCCCTGATATACAGCTGCCTACCCCCTTCGTAAGTGCAGGTCCTAAATGAGCTTTTTTCTCTGTTCCCTCACCACAATCCAGATTCCTTTGGGGAGTTACCAGTACAGTAACCATACCAGGAAGTAGTTAATTTATTAAGCTACTGCTTTTCTTAATCTCAGTGGAGATATGTACTGATAAACAGCTACCAACGCAGCATGTTCATGTCGTTCTTAAATGAGCTTTTATCTCTCTCCCCTCACCACAAATCAGATTCTTCTGAGCAGTTCCCAGTACATTGTACTTTCCCCTGTGTAATTACCTTAACAAGCTCCAGCTGTTTTTATTCTCAGAAGGTTTACTGCTGATATACTGCTGCCTACCCCCTTCGTAAGTGCAGGTCCTAAATGAGCTTTTTTCTCTGTTCCCTCACCAAAATCCAGATTCTTTTGGGGAGTTACCAGTACAGTAACCATACCAGGAAGTACTTAATTTATTAAGCTACTGCTTTTCTTAAACTCAGTGGAGATATTTGCTGATAAACAGCTACGTATGCAGCATGTTCATGTCGTTCCTAAGTGAGCTTTTATCTCTCTCTCCTCACCACAAATCAGATTCTTCTGAGGAGTTCCCAGTACATTATCCTTTCCCCTGTGTAATTACCTTAACAAGCTCCAGCTGTTTTTATTCTCAGAAGGTTTACTCCCTGATATACAGCTGCCTACCCCCTTCGTAAGTGCAGGTCATAAATGAGGTTTTTTCTCTGTTCCCTCACCACAATCCAGATTCTTTTGGGGAGTTACCAGTACAGTAACCATACGAGGAAGTACTTAATTTATTACGGTACTTTTTTTCTAAATCTCAGTGGAGATATTTACTGATAAACAGCTACCTACGCAGCATGTTCATGTCGTTCTTAAATGAGCTTTTATCTCTCTCCCCTCACCACAAATCAGATTCTTCTGAGGAGTTCCGAGTACATTATCCTTTCCCCTGTGTAATTACCTTAACAAGCTCCAGCTGTTTTTATTCTCAGAAGGTTTACTCCCTGATATACAACTGCCTATCCCCTTCGTAAGTGCAGGTCCTAAATGAGCTTTTTTCTCTTTTACCTCACCACAATCCAGATTCTTTTGGGGAGTTACCAGTACAGTAACCATACCAGGAAGTACTTAATTTATTAAGCTACTGCTTTTCTTAATCTCAGTGGAGATATTTACTGATAAACAGCTACCTACGCAGCATGTTCATGTCGTTCCTAAATGAGCTTTTATCTCTCTCCCCTCACCACAAATCAGATTCTTCTGAGGAGTTAACAGTACATTATCCTTTCCCCTGTGTAATTACCTTAACAAGCTCTGGCAGTTTCTATTCTCAGAAGGTTTACTCCCTGATTTACAGCTGCCTATCCCCTTCGTAAGTGCAGGTCCTAAATGAGCTTATTTCTCTGTTCCCTCACCAAAATCCAGATTCTTTTGGGGAGTTACCAGTACAGTAACCATACCAGGAAGTACTTAATTTATTAAGCTACTGCTTTTCTTAAACTCAGTGGAGATATTTGCTGATAAACAGCTACGTATGCAGCATGTTCATGTCGTTCCTAAATGCGCTTTTATCTCTCTCCCCTCACCACAAATCAGATTCTTCTGAGGAGTTCCCAGTACATTATCCTTTCCCCTGTGTAATTACCTTAACGAGCTCCAGCTGTTTTTATTCTCAGAAGGTTTACTCCCTGATATGCAGATGCCTACCCCCTTCGTAAGTGCAGGTCCTAAATGAGCTTTTTTCTCTGTTCCCTCACCACAATCCAGATTTTTTTGGGGAGTTACCAGTACAGTATCCATACCAGGAAGTACTTAATTTATTAAGCTACTGCTTTTCTTAATCTCAGTGGAGATATTTACTAATAAACAGCTACGTATGCAGCATGTACATGTCGTTCTTAATAAGCTTTTATCTCTCTCCCCTCACCACAAATCAGATTCTTCTGAGGAGTTCCCAGTACATTATCCTTTCCCCTGTGTAATTACCTTAACAAGCTCCAGCTGTTTTTATTCTCAGAACATTTACTCCCTGATATACAGCTGCCTACCCCATTCGTATGTGCAGGTCCTAAATGAGCTTTTTCTCTGTTCCCTCAACACAATACAGATTCTTTTGGGGAGTTACCAGTACAGTATCCATACCAGGAAGTACTTAATTTATTAAGCTACTGCTTTTCTTAATCTCAGTGAAGATATGTACTGATAAACAGCTACCTACGCAGGATGTTCATGTCGTTCTTAAATGAGCTTTTATCTCTCTCCCTCACCACAAATCAGATTCTTCTGAGCAGTTCCCAGTACATTGTACTTTCCCTTGTGTAATTACCTTAACAGGCTCCAGCTGTTTTTATTCTCAGAAGGTTTACTCCCTGATATACAGCTGCCTACCCCCTTCGTAAGTGCAGGTCCTAAATGAGCTTTTTTCTCTGTTCCCTCACCACAATCCAGATTCCTTTGGGGAGTTACCAGTACAGTAACCATACCAGGAAGTAGTTAATTTATTAAGCTACTGCTTTTCTTAATCTCAGTGGAGATATGTACTGATAAACAGCTACCAACGCAGCATGTTCATGTCGTTCTTAAATGAGCTTTTATCTCTCTCCCCTCACCACAAATCAGATTCTTCTGAGCAGTTCCCAGTACATTGTACTTTCCCCTGTGTAATTACCTTAACAAGCTCCAGCTGTTTTTATTCTCAGAAGGTTTACTCCCTGATATACAACTGCCTATCCACTTCGTAAGTGCAGGTCCTAAATGAGCTTTTTTCTCTTTTACCTCACCACAATCCAGATTCTTTTGGGGAGTTACCAGTACAGTAACCATACCAGGAAGTACTTAATTTATTAAGCTACTGCTTTTCTTAATCTCAGTGGAGATATTTACTGATAAACAGCTATGTACGCAGCATGTTCATGTCGTTCCTAAATGAGCTTTTATCTCTCTCCCCTCACCACAAATCAGATTCTTCTGAGGAGTTCCCAGTACATTATCCTTTCCCCTGTGTAATTACCTTAACAAGCTCTGGCAGTTTCTATTCTCAGAAGGTTTACTCCCTGATTTACACCTGCCTACCCCCTTCGTAAGTGCACCTCCTAAATGAGCTTTTTTCTCTGTTCCCTCACCACAATCCAGATTCTTTTGGGGAGTTACCAGTACAGTAACCATACCAGGAAGTACTTAATTTATTAAGCTACTGCTTTTCTTAATCTCAGTGGAGATATTTACTGATAAACAGCTACCTACGCAGCATGTTCATGTCCTTCCTAAATGCGCTTTTATCTCTCTCCCCTCACCACAAATCAGATTCTTCTGAGGAGTTCCCAGTACCTTATCCTTTCCCCTGTGTAATTACCTTAACAAGCTCCAGCTGTTTTTATTCTCAGAAGGTTTACTCCCTGATATACAGCTGCCTACCCCCTCGTAAGTGCAGGTTCTAAATGAGCTTTTTTCTCTGTTCCCTCACCAAAATCCAGATTTTTTTGGGGAGTTACCAGTACAGTAACCATACCAGGAAGTACTTAATTTATTAAGCTACTGCTTTTCTTAATCTCAGTGGAGATATTTACTGATAAACAGCTACCTACGCAGCATGTTCGTATCGTTCCTAAATGAGCTTTTATCTCTCTCCCCTCACCACAAATCAGATTCTTCTGAGGAGTTCCCAGTACATTATCCTTTCCCCTGTGTAATTACCTTAACAAGCTCCAGCTGTTTTTATTCTCCGAATGTTTACTCCCTGATATACAGCTGCCTACACCCTTCGTAAGTGCAGGTCCTAAATGAGCTTTTTTCTCTGTTCCCTCACCACAATCCAAATTCTTTTGGGGAGTTACCAGTACAGTAACCATACCAGGAAGTACTTAATTTATTAAGCTACTGCTTTTCTTAATCTCAGTGGAGATATTTACTGATAAACAGCTACCTACGCAGCATGTTCATGTCGTTCATAAATGAGCTTTTATCTCTCTCCCCTACCACAAATCAGATTCTTCTGAGGAGTTCACAGTACATTATCCTTTCCCCTGTGTAATTACCTTAACAAGCTCCAGCTGTTTTTATTCTCAGAAGGTTTACTCCCTGATATACAGCTGCCTACCCCCTTCGTAAGTGCAGGTCATAAATGAGCTTTTTTCTCTGTTCCCTCACCACAATCCAGATTCTTTTGGGGAGTTACCAGTACAGTAACCATACGAGGAAGTACTTAATTTATTACGGTACTGTTTTTCTAAATCTCAGTGGAGATATTTACTGATAAACAGCTACCTACGCAGCATGTTCATTTCGTTCCTCAATGAGCTTTTATCTCTCTCCCCTCACCACAAATCAGATTCTTCTGAGGAGTCCCCAGTACATTATCCTTTCCCCTTTGTAATTACCTTAACATGCTCCAGCTGTTTTTATTCTCAGAAGGTTTACTCCCTGATATACAACTGCCTATCCCCTTCGTAAGTGCAGGTCCTAAATGAGCTTTTTTCTCTGTTCCCTCACCACAATCCAGATTCTTTTGTGGAGTTACCAGTACAGTAACCATACCAGGAAGTACTTAATTTATTAAGCTACTGCTTTTCTTAATCTCAGTGGAGATATTTACTGATAAACAGCTACCAACGCAGCATGTTCATTTCGTTCTTAAATGAGCTTTTATCTCTCTCCCCTCACCACAAATCAGATTCTTCTGAGGAGTTCCCAGTACATTATCCTTTCCCCTGTGTAATTACCTTAACAAGCTCCAGCTGTTTTTATTCTCAGAAGGTTTACTCCCTGATATACAGCTGCCTACCCCCTTCGTAAGTGCAGGTCCTAAATGAGCTTTTTTCTCTGTTCCCTCACCACAATCCAGATTCTCTTTTTGGGAGTTACCAGTACAGTAACCATACCAGGAAGTATTTAATTTATTAAGCTACTGCTTTTCTTAAACCCAGTGGAGATATTTACTGATAAACAGCTACCTACGCAGCATGTTCATGTCGTTCTAAATGAGCTTTTTTCTCTGTTCCCTCACCACAATCCAGATTCTCTTGGGGAGTTACCAGTACAGTAACCATACCAGGATGTACTTAATTTATTAAGCTACTGCTTTTCTTAATCTCAGTGGAGATATTTACTGATAAACAGCTACCTACGCAGCATGTTCATGTCGTTCCTAAATGAGCTTTTATCTCTCTCCCCTCACCACAAATCAGATTCTTCTGAGGAGTTCCCAGTACATTATCCTTTCCCCTGTGTAATTACCTTAACGAGCTCCAGCTGTTTTTATTCTCAGAAGGTTTACTCCCTGATATACAGCTGCCTACCCCCTTCGTAGGTGCAGGTCCTAAATGAGCTTTTTTCTCTGTTCCCTCACCACAATCCAGATTTTTTGGGGAGTTACCAGTACAGTAACCATACCAGGAAGTACTTAATTTATTAAGCTACTGCTTTTCTTAATCTCAGTGGAGATATTTACTGATAAACAGCTACGTATGCAGCATGTTCATGTCGTTCCTAAATGAGCTTTTATCTCTCTCCCCTCACCACAAATGAGATTCTTCTGAGGAGTTCCCAGTACATTATCCTTTCCCCTGTGTAATTACCTTAACAAGCTCCAGCTGTTTTTATTCTCAGAAGGTTTACTCCCTGATATACAGCTGCCTACCCCCTTCGTAAGTGCAGGTCCTAAATGACCTTTTTTCTCTGTTCCCTCACCACAATCCAGATTCTTTTGGGGAGTTACCAGTACAGTAACCATACCAGGAAGTACTTGATTTATTAAGATACTGCTTTTCTTAAGCTGAGTGGAGATATTTACTGATAAACAGCTACCTACACAGCATGTTCATGTCGCTCCTAAATTTGCTTTTATCTCTCTCCCCTCACCACAAATCAGGTTCTTCTGAGGAGTTCCCCGTACATTATCCTTACCCCTGTGTAATTACCTTAACAAGATCCAGCTGTTTTTATTCTCAGAAGGTTTACTCCCTGATATACTGCTGCCTACCCCCTTCGTAAGTGCAGGTCCTAAATGAGCTTTTTTCTCTGTTCCCTCACCACAATCCAGATTCTTTTGGGGAGATACCAGTACAGTAACAATACCAGGAAGTATTTAATTTATTAAGCTACTGCTTTACTTAATCTCAGTGGAGATATTTACTGATAAACAGGTACCTACGCAGCATGTTCATGTCGTTCCTAAATGAGCTTTTATCTCTCTCCCCTCACCACAAATCAGATTCTTCTGAGGAGTTCCCAGTACAGTATCCTTTCCCCTGTCTAATTATCTGAATAAGCTCCAGCTGTTTTTATTCTCAGAAGGTTTACTTCCTGATATACAGCTGCCTACCCCCTTCGTAAGTGCAGGTCCTAAATGAGCTTTTTTCTCTGTTCCCTCACCACAATCCAGATTCTTTTGGGGAGTTACCAGTACAGTAACCATACCAGGAAGTAATTAATTTATTAAGCTACTGCTTTTCTTAATCTCAGTGGAGATATTTACTGATAAACAGCTTCCTACCCAGCATGTTCATGTCGTTCCTAAATGAGCTTTTATCTCTCTCCCCTCACCACAAATCAGATTCTTCTGAGGAGTTCCCAGTACATTATCCTTTCCCCTGTGTAATTACCTTAACAAGCTCCAGCTGTTTTTATTCTCAGAAGGTTTACTCCCTGATATACAGCTCCCTACCCCCTTGGTAAGGTCAGGTCCTAAATGAGCTTTTTTCTCTGTTTCCTCACCACAATCCAGATTCTTTTGGGGAGTTACCAGTACAGTAACCATACCAGGAAGTACTTAATTTATTAAGCTACTGCTTTTCTTAATCTCAGTGGAGATATTTACTGATAAACAGCTACGTACGCAGCATGTTCATGTCGTTCCTAAATGAGCTTTTATCTCTCTCCCCTCACCACAAATCAGATTCTTCTGAGGAGTTCCCAGTACATTATCCTTTCCGCTGTGTAATTACCTTAACGAGCTCCAGCTGTTTTTATTCTCAGAAGGTGTACTCCCTGATATACAGCTGCCTACCCCCTTCGTAAGTGCAGGTCCTAAATGAGCTTTTTTCTCTGTTCCCTCACCACAAACATGATTCTTTTGGGGAGTTACCAGTACACTAACCGTACCAGGAAGTACTTAATTTATTAAGCTACCGCTTTTCTTAATCTCAGTGGAGATATTTAGTGATAAACAGCTACGTATGCAGCATGTTCATGTCGTTCCTAAATGAGCTTTTATCTCTCTCCCCTCACCACATATCAGATTCTTCTGAGGAGTTCCCAGTACATTATCCTTTCTCCTGTGTAATTACCTTAACAAGCTCCAGGTGTTTTTATTCTCAGAAGATTTACTCCCTAATATACAGCTGCCTACCCACTTCGTAAGTGCAGGTCATAAATGAGCTTTTTTCTCTCTTCCCTCACCACAATCCAGATTCTTTTGGGGAGTTACCAGTACAGTAACCATACCAGGAAGTACTTAATTTATTAAGCTACTGCTTTTCTTAATCTCAGTGGAGATATTTACTGATAAACAGCTACCAACGCAGCATGTTCATTTCGTTCTTAAATGAGCTTTTATCTCTCTCCCCTCACCACAAATCAGATTCTTCTGAGGAGTTCCCAGTACATTATCCTTTCCCCTGTGTAATTACCTTAACAAGCTCCAGCTGTTTTTATTCTCAGAAGGTTTACTCCCTGATATACAGCTGCCTACCCCCTTCGTAAGTGCAGGTCCTAAATGAGCTTTTTTCTCTGTTCCCTCACCACAATCCAGATTCTCTTTTTGGGAGTTACCAGTACAGTAACCATACCAGGAAGTATTTAATTTATTAAGCTACTGCTTTTCTTAAACCCAGTGGAGATATTTACTGATAAACAGCTACCTACGCAGCATGTTCATGTCGTTCTAAATGAGCTTTTTTCTCTGTTCCCTCACCACAATCCAGATTCTCTTGGGGAGTTACCAGTACAGTAACCATACCAGGATGTACTTAATTTATTAAGCTACTGCTTTTCTTAATCTCAGTGGAGATATTTACTGATAAACAGCTACCTACGCAGCATGTTCATGTCGTTCCTAAATGAGCTTTTATCTCTCTCCCCTCACCACAAATCAGATTCTTCTGAGGAGTTCCCAGTACATTATCCTTTCCCCTGTGTAATTACCTTAACGAGCTCCAGCTGTTTTTATTCTCAGAAGGTTTACTCCCTGATATACAGCTGCCTACCCCCTTCGTAGGTGCAGGTCCTAAATGAGCTTTTTTCTCTGTTCCCTCACCACAATCCAGATTTTTTGGGGAGTTACCAGTACAGTAACCATACCAGGAAGTACTTAATTTATTAAGCTACTGCTTTTCTTAATCTCAGTGGAGATATTTACTGATAAACAGCTACCTACGCAGCATGTTCATGTCGTCCCTAAATGAGCTTTTATCTCTCTCCCCTCACCACAAATCAGATTCTTCTGAGGAGTTCCCATTACATTATCCTTTCCCCTGTGTAATTACCTTAACAAGCTCCAGCTGTTTTTATTCTCAGAAGGTTTACTCCCTGATATACAGCTTCCTAACCCCTTCGTAAGTGCAGGTCCTAAATGAGCTTTTTTCTCTGTTCCCTCACCACAATCCAGATTCTTTTGGGGAGTTACCAGTATAGTAACCATACCAGGAAGTACTTAATTTATTAAGCTACTGCTTTTCTGAATCTCAGTGGAGATATTTACTGATAAACAGCTACGTATGCAGCATGTTCATGTCGTTCCTAAATGAGCTTTTATCTCTCTCCCCTCACCACATATCAGATTCTTCTGAGGAGTTCCCAGTACATTATCCTTTCTCCTGTGTAATTACCTTAACAAGCTCCAGGTGTTTTTATTCTCAGAAGATTTACTCCCTAATATACAGCTGCCTACCCACTTCGTAAGTACAGGTCATAAATGAGCTTTTTTCTCTCTTCCCTCACCACAATCCAGATTCTTTTGGGGAGTTACCAGTACAGTAACCATACCAGGAAGTACTTAATTTATTAAGCTACTGCTTTTCTTAATCTCAGTGGAGATATTTACTGATAAACAGCTACCTACGCAGCATGTTCATGTCGATCCTAAATGAGCCGTTATGTCTCTCCTCACCACAAATCAGATACTTCTGAGGAGTTCCCAGTACATTATCCTTTCGCCTGTGTAATTACCTTAAGAAGCTCCAGCTGTTTTTATTCTCAGAAGGTTTACTCCCTGATATACAGCTGCCTATCCCCTTCGTAAGTGCAGGTCCTAAATGAGCTTTTTTCTCTATTCCTTAACCACAATCCAGATTCTTTTGGTGAGTTACCAGTACAGTAACCATACCAGGAAGTACTTAGTTTATTAAGCTACTGCTCTTCTTAATCTCAGTGGAGATATTTACTGATAAACAGCTACCTACGCAGCATGTTCATGTCGTTCCTAAATGAGCTTTTTTCTCTGTTCCCTCACCACAATCCAGATTCTTTTGGGGAGTTACCAGTAAAGTATCCATACCAGGAAGTACTTAATTTATTAAGCTACTGCTTTTCTTAATCTCATTGGAGATATTTACTGATAAACAGCTACCTACGCAGCATGTTCATGTCGTTCCTAAATGAGATTTTATCTCACTCCGGTCACCACAAATCAGATTCTTCTGAGGAGTTCCCAGTACATTATCCTTTCCCCTGTGTAATTACCTTAACAAGCTCCAGCTGTTTTTATTCTCAGAAGGTTTACTCCCTGATAAACAGCTGCCTACCCCCTTCGTAAGTGCAGGTCCTAAATGAGCTTTTTTCTCTGTTCCCTCACCACAATCCAGATTCTTTTGGGGAGTTACCAGTACAGTATCCATACCAGGAAGTACTTAATTTATTAAGATACTGCTTTTCTTAATCTCAGTAGAGATATTTACTGATAAACAGCTTCGTATGCAACATGTTCATGTCGTTCCTAAATGATCTTTTATCGCTATCCCCTCACCACAAATCAGATTCTTCTGAGGAGTTCCCAGTACATTATCCTTTCCCCTGTGTAATTACCTTAACAAACTCTAGCTGTTTTTAATCTCAGAAGGTTTACTCCTTGATATACAGCTGCCTACCACCTTCGTAAGTGCAGGTCCTAAATGAGCTTTTTTCTCTGTTCCCTCACCACAATTCAGAATCTTTTGTGGGGTTACCAGTACAGTAACCACACCAGGAAGTACTTAATTTATTAAGCTACTGCTTTTCTTAATCTCTGTGGAGATATTTACTGATAAACAGCTACCTACGCAGCATGTTCATGTCGTTCCTAAATGAGCTTTTATCTCTCTCCCCTCACCACAAATCAGATTCTTCTGAGGAGTTCCCAGTACATTATCCTTTCCCCTGTGTAATTACCTTAACAAGCTCCAGCTGTTTTTATTCTCAGAAGATTTACTCCCTGATATACAGCTGCCTACCCCCTTTGTAAGTGCAGGTCCTAAAAGAGCTTTTTTCTCTGTTCCCTCACCACGATCCAGATTCTTTTGGGGAGTTACCAGTACAGTAACCATACCAGGAACTACTTAATTTATTAAGCTACTGCTTTTCTCAATCTCAGTGGAGATATTTACTGATAAACAGCTACCTACGCAGCATGTTCATGTCGTTCCTAAATGAGCTTTTATCTCTCTCCCCTCACCACAAATCAGATTCTTCTGAGGACTTCCCAGTACATTATCCTTTCCCCTGTGTATTTACCTTAACAAGCTACAGCTGTTTTTATTCTCAGAAGTTTTAATCCCTGATATACAGCTGCCTACCCCCTTCGTAAGTGCAGGTCCTAAATGAGTTTTTTCTCTGTTCCCTCACCACAATCCAGATTCTTTTGGGGAGTTACCAGTACAGTAACCATACCAGGAAGTACTTAATTTATTAAGCTACTGCTTTTCTTAATCTCAGTGGAGATATTTACTGATAAACAACTACCTACGCAGCATGTTCATGTCGTTCCTTAATGAGCTTTTATCTCTCTCCCCTCACCACAAATCAGATTCTTCTGAGGAGTTCCCAGTACATTATCCTTTCCCCTGTGTAATTACCTTAACAAGCCCCAGCTGTTTTTATTCTCAGAAAGTTTAGTCCCTGATATACAGCTTCCTACCCCCTTCGTAAGTGCAGGTCCTAAATGAGCTTTTTACTCTGTTCCCTCACCACAATCCAGATTCTTTTGGGGAGTTACCAGTACAGTACCCATACCAGGAAGTACTTAATTTATTAAGCTACTGCTTTTCTTAATCTCAGTGGAGATATTTACTGATAAACAGCTACCTAGGCAGCATGTTCATGTCGTTCCTAAATGAGTTTTTATCTCTCTCCCCTCACCACAAATCAGATTCTTCTGAGGAGTTCCCAGTACATTATCCTTTCCCCTGTGTAATTACCTTAACAAGATCCAGCTGTTTTTATTCTCAGAAGGTTTACTCCCTGATATACAGCTGCCTACCCCCTTCGTAAGTGCAGGTCCTAAATGAGCTTTTTTTCTCTGTTCCCTCACCACAATCCAGATTCTTTTGGGGAGTTACCAGTACAGTAACCATACCAGAAAGTACTTAATTTATTAAGCTACTGCTTTTCTTAATTTCAGTGGAGATATTTACTGATAAACAGCTACCTACGCAGCATGTTCATGTCGTTCCTAAATGAGCTTTTATCTCTCTCCCCTCACCACAAATCAGATTCTTCTGAGGAGTTCCCAGTACATTACCCTTTCCCTGTGTAATTAGATTTATAATCTCCAGCTGTTTTTATTCTCAGAAGGTTTACTCCCTGATAAACAACTGTCTACCCCCTTCGTAAGTGCAGGTCCTAAATGAGCTTTTTTCTCTATTCCTTAACCACAATCCAGATTCTTTTGGTGAGTTACCAGTACAGTAACCATACCAGGAAGTACTTAGTTTATTAAGCTACTGCTCTTCTTAATCTCAGTGTTGATATTTACTGATAAACAGCTACTTACGCAGCATGTTCATGTCGTTCCTAAATGATCTTTTATCGCTATCCCCTCACCACAAATCAGATTCTTCTGAGGAGTTCCCAGTACATTATCCTTTCCCCTGTGTAATTACCTTAACAAGCTCTAGCTGTTTTTAAGCTCAGAATGTTTACTCCTTGATATACAGCTGCCTATCCCCTTCGTAAGTGCAGGTCCTAAATGAGCTTTTTTCTCTGTTCCCTCACCACAATCCTGAATATTTTGGGGGGTTACCAGTACAGTAACCACACCAGGAAGTATTTAATTTATTAAGCTACTGCTTTTCTTAATCTCTGTGGAGATATTTACTGATAAACAGCTACCTAGGCAGCATGTTCATGTCGTTCCTAAATGAGCTTTTATCTCTCTCCCCTCACCACAAATCAGATTACTCTGAGGAGTTCCCAGTACATTATGCTTTCCCCTGTGTAATTACCTTAACAAGCTCCAGCTGTTTTTATTCTCAGAAGATTTACTCCCTGATATACAGCTGCCTACCCCCTTTGTAAGTACAGGTCCTAAATGAGCTTTTTTCTCTGTTCCCTCACCACAATCCAGATTCTTTGGGGAGTTACCAGTACAGTAACCATACCAGGAAGTACTTAATTTATTAAGCTACTGCTTTTCTTAATCTCAGTGGAGATATTTACTGATAAACAGCTACCTACGCAGCATGTTCATGTCTTTCCTAAATGAGCTTTTATCTCTCTCCCCTCACCACAAATCAGATTCTTCTGAGGAGTTCCCAGTACATTATCCTTTCCCCTGTGTAATTACCTTAACAAACTCCAGCTGTTTTTATTCTCAGAAGGTTTAATCCCTGATATACAGCTGCCTACCCCCTTCGTAAGTGCAGGTCCTAAATGAGTTTTTTCTCTGTTCCCTCACCACAATCCAGATTCTTTTGGGGAGTTACCAGTACAGTAACCATACCAGGAAGTACTTAATTTATTAAGCTACTGCTTTTCTTAATCTCAGTGGAGATATTTACTGATAAACAGCTACCTACGCAGCATGTTCATGTCGTTCATAAATGAGCTTTTATCTCTCTCCCCTCACCACAAATCAGACTCTTCTGAGGAGTTCCCAGTACATTATCCTTTCCCCTGTGTAATTACCTTAACAAGCTCCAGCTGTTTTTATTCTCAGAAGGTTTACTAACTGATATACAGCTGCCTAATCCCTTCGTAAGTGCAGGTCCTAAATGAGCTTTTTTCTCTGTTCCCTCACCACAATCCAGATTCTTTTGGGGAGTTACCAGTAGAGTAACCATACCAGGGAGTACTTAATTTATTAAGCTACTGCTTTTCTTAATCTCAGTGGAGATATTTACTGATAAACAGCTACGTATGCAGCATGTTCTTGTCGTTCCTAAATGAGCTTTTATCTCTCTCCCCTCACCACAAATCAGACTCTTCTGAGGAGTTCCCAGTATATTATCCTTTCCCCTGTGTAATTACGTTTATAAGCTCCAGCTGTTTTTATTCTCAGAAGGTATACTCCCTCATATACAGCTGCCTGCCCCCTTCGTAAGTGCAGGTCATAAATGAGCTTTTTTCTCTGTTCCCTCACCACAATCCAGATTCTTTTGGGTAGTTACCAGTACAGTAACCATACCAGGAAGTACTTAATTTATTAAGCTACTGCTTTTCTTAATCTCAGTGGAGATATTTACTGATAAACAGCTACCTATGCAGCATGTTCATGTCGTTCCTAAATGAGCTTTTATCTCTCTCCCCTCACCACAAATCAGATTCTTCTGAGGAGTTCCCAGTACATTATCCTTTCCCCTGAGTAATTACAATAACAAGCTCCAGCAGTTTCTATTCTCAGAAGGTTTACTCCCTGATATACAGCTGCCTACCCCCTTCGTAAGTGCAGGTAATAAAGGAGCTTTCTTCTCTGTTCCCTCACCACAATCCAGATTCTTTTGGGGTGTTACCAGTACAGTAACCATACCAGGAAGTACTTAATTTATTAAGCTACTGCTTTTCTTAATCTCATTGGAGATATTTACTGATAAACAGCTACCTACGCAGCATGTTCATGTCTTTCGTAAATGAGCTTTTATCTCTCTCCCCTCACCACAAATCAGATTCTTCTGAGGAGTTCCCAGAACATTATCCTTTCCCCTGTGTAATTACCTTAACAAGCTCCAGCTGTTTTTATTCTCAGAAGGTTTACTCCCTGATATAGAGCTGCCTACCCACTTCGTAAGTGCAGGTCCTAAATGAGCTTTTTTCTCTGTTCCCTCACCACAATCCAGATTCTTTGGGGAGTTACCAGTACAGTAACCATACCAGGAAGTACTTAATTTATGAAGCTACTGCTTTTCTTAATCTCAGTGGAGATATTTACTGATAAACAGCTAGGTACGCAGCATGTTCATGTCGTTCCTAAATGAGCTTTTATCTCTCTCTCTCACAAGAAATCAGATTCTTCTGAGGAGTTCCCAGAAAATTATCCTTTCCCCTGTGTAATTACCTTAACAAGCTCCAGCTGTTTTTATTCTCAGAAGGTTTAATCCCTGATATAGAGCTGCCTACCCCCTTCGTAAGTGCAGGTCCTAAATGAGCTTTTTTCTCTGTTCCCTCACCACAATCCAGATTCTTTTGGGGAGTTACCAGTACAGTAACCATACCAGGAAGTACTTAATTTATGAAGCTACTGCTTCTCTTAATCTCAGTGGAGATATTTACTGATAAACAGCTACCTACGCAGCATGTTCATGTCCTTCCTAAATGAGCTTTTATCTCTCTCCCCTCACCATAAATCAGATTCTTCTGAGGAGTTCCCAGTACATTATCCTTTCCCCTGTGTAATTACCTTAACAAGCTCCAGCTGTTTTTATTCTCAGAAGGTTTACTCCCTGATATACAGCTGCCTACCCCCTTCGTAAGTGCAGGTCCTAAATGAGCTTTTTACTCTGTTCCCTCAGCAAAATCCAGATTCTTTTGGGGAGTTACCAGTACAGAAACCATACCAGGAAGTACTTAATTTATTAAGCTACTGCTTTTCTTAATCTCAGTGGAGATATTTACTGATAAACAGCTACCTACGCAGCATGTTCACGTCGTTCCTAAATGAGCTCTTATCTCTCTCCCCTCACCACAAATCAGATTCTTCTGAGGAGTTCCCAGTACTTTATCCTTTCCTCTGTGTAATTGCCTTAATAAGCTCCAGCTGTTTTTATTCTCAGAAGGTTTACTCCCTGATATACAGCTGCCTACCCCCTTCGTAAGTGCAGGTCCTAAATGAGCTTTTTTCTCTGTTCCCTCACCGCAATCCAGATTCTTTTGGAGAGTTACCAGTACAGTAGCCATACCAGGAAGTACTTAATTGATTAAGCTACTGCTTTTCTTAATCTCAGTGGAGATATTTACTGATAACAGCTAGGTACGCAGCATGTTCATGTCGTTCCTAAATGAGCTTTTATCTCTCTCCCCTCACAAGAAATCAGATTCTTCTGAGGAGTTCCCAGTACATTATCCTTTCCCCTGTGTAATTACCTTAACAAGCTCTAGGTGTTTTTATTCTCAGAAGGTTTACTCCCTGATACACAGCTGCCTACCCCCTTCGTAAGTGCAGGTCCTAAATGAGCTTTTTTCTCTGTTCCCTCACCACAATCCAGATTCTTTTGGGGAGTTACCAGTACACTACCCATACCAGGAAGTACTTAATTTATTAAGCTACTGCTTTTCTTAATCTCAGTGGAGATATTTACTGATAAACAGCTACCTACGCAGCATGTTCATGTCGTTCCTAAATGAGCTTTTATCTCTCTCACCTCACCACAAATCAGATTCGTCTGAGGAGTTCCCAGTACATTATCCTTTCCCCTGTGTAATTACCTTAACAAGCTCCAGCTGTTTTTATTCTCAGAAGGTTTACTCCCTGATATACAACTGCCTACCCCCTTCGTAAGTGCAGGTCCTAAATGAGCTTTTTTCTCTGTTCCTTCAACACAATCCAGATTTTTTGGGGAGTTAGCAGTACAGTAACCATACCAGGAAGTACTTAATTTATTAAGATACTGCTTTTCCTAATCTCAGTGGAGATATTTACTGATAAACAGCTACCTACGCAGCATGTTCATTTCGTTCCTAATTGAGCTTTTATCTCTCTCCCCTCACCACAAATCAGATTCTTCTGAGGAGTTCCCAGTACATTATCCTTTCCCCTGTGTAATTACCTTAACAAGCTCCAGCTGTTTTTATTCTCAGAAGGTTTACTCCCTGATATACAGCTGCCTACCCCCTTCGTAAGTGCTGGTCCTAAATGAGCTTTTTTCTCTGTTCCCTCACCACAATCCAGATTCTTTGGGGAGTTACCAGTACAGTAACCATACCAGGAAGTACTTAATTTATTAAGCTACTGCTTTTCTTAATCTCAGTGTAGATATTTACTGATAAACAGCTACGTATGCAGCATGTTCTTGTCGTTCCTAAATGAGCTTTTATCTCTCTCCCCTCACGACAAATCAGATTCTTCTGAGGAGTTCCCAGTATATTATCCTTTCCTCTGTGTAATTACCTTTATAAGCTCCAGCTGTTTTTATTCTCAGAAGGTATACTCGATGATATACTACTGCCTACCCCCTTCGTAAGTGCAGGTCCTAAATGAGCTTTTTTCTCTGTTCCTTCACCACAATCCAGATTCTTTTGGGAAGTTACCAGTACAGTAACAATACCAGGAAGTACTTAATTTATTAAGCTACTGCTTTTCTTAATCTCAGTGGAGATATTTACTGATAAACAGCTACCTATGCAGCATGTTCATGTCGTTCCTAAATGAGCTTTCATCTCTCTCCCCTCACCACAAATCAGATTCTTCTGAGGAGTTCCCAGTACATTATCCTTTCCCCTGTGTAATTACATTACCAGGCTCCAGCTGTTTTTATTCTCAGAAGGTTTACTCCCTGATATACAACTGCCTACCCCCTTCGTAAGTGCAGGTCCTAAATGAGCTTTTTTCACTGTTCCCTCACCACAATCCAGATTCTTTTGGGGAGTTACCAGTACAGTGACCATACCTGGAAGTACTTAATTTATTAAGCTACTGCTTTTCTTAATCTCAGTGGAGATATGTACTGATAAACAGCTACGTAGCAGCATGTTCTTGTCGTTCCTAATTGAACTTTTATCTCTCTACCCTCACAAAAAATCAGATTCTTCTGAGGAGTTCCCAGTATATTATCCTTTCCCCTGTGTAAGTACCTTTATAAGCTCCAGCTGTTTTTATTCTCAGAAGGTATACTCCCTGATATAGAACTGCCTACCTGCTTCGTAAGTGCAGGTCCTAAATGAGCTTTTTTCTCTGTTCCTTCACCACAATCCAGATTCTTTTCGGGAGTTACCAGTATAGTAACCATACCAGGAATTACTTAATTTATTAAGCTACTGCTTTTCTTAATCTCAGTGGAGATATTTACTGATAAACAGCTACCTACGCAGCATGTTCATGTCGTTCCTAAATGAGCTTTTATCTCTCTCCCCTCACCACAAATCAGATTCTTCTGAGGAGTTCCCAGTACATTATCCTTTCCCCTGTGTAATTACCTTACCAAGCTCCAGCTGTTCTTATTCTCAGAAGGTTTACTCCCTGATATACAACTGCCTACCCCCTTCGTAAGTGCAGGTCCTAAATGATCTTTTTTCTCTGTTCCCTCACCACAATCCAGATTCTTTTGGGGAGTTACCAGTACAGTAACCATACCAGGAAGTACTTAATTTATTAAGCTACTGCTTTTCTTAATCTCAGTGGAGATATTTACTGATAAACAGCTACCTACGCAGCATATTCATGTCGTTCCTAAATCAGCTTTATCTCTCTCCCCTCACCACAAATCAGATTCTTCTGAGGAGTTCCCAGTACATTATCCTTTCCCCTGTGTAATTACCTTACCAAGCTCCAGCTGTTTTTATTCTCAGAAGGTTTACTCCCTGATATACAGCTGCCTACCCCCTTCGTAAGTGCAGGTAATAAAGGAGCTTTCTTCTCTGTTCCCTCACCACAATCCAGATTATTTTGGGGTGTTACCAGTACAGTAACCATACCAGGAAGCACTTAATTTATTAAGCTACTGCTTTTCTTAATCTCATTGGAGATATTTACTGATAAACAGCTACCTACGCAGCATGTTCATGTCGTTCCTAAATGAGCTTTTATCTCTCTCCCCTCACCACAAATCAGATTCTTCTGAGGAGTTCCCAGAACATTATCCTTTCCCCTGTGTAATTACCTTAACAAGCTCCAGCTGTTTTTATTCTCAGAAGGTTTACTCCCTGATATAGAGCTGCCTACCCCCTTCGTAAGTGCAGGTCCTATATGAGCTTTTTTCTCTGTTCCCTCACCACAATCCAGATTCTTTTGGGGAGTTACCAGTACAGTAACCATACCAGGAAGTACTTAATTTATGAAGCTACTGCTTCTCTTAATCTCAGTGGAGATATTTACTGATAAACAGCTACCTACGCAGCATGTTCATGTCCCTTCCTAAATGAGCTTTTATCTCTCTCCCCTCACCACAAATCAGATTCTTCTGAGGAGTTCCCAGTACATTATCCTTTCTCCTGTGTAATTACCTTAACAAGCTCCAGCTGTTTTTATTCTCAGAAGGTTTACTCCCTGATATACAGCTGCCTACCCCCTTCGTAAGTGCAGGTCCTAAATGAGCTTTTTTCTCTGTTCCCTCAGCACAATCCAGATTCTTTTGGGGTGTTACCCAGTACAGAAACCATACCAGGAAGTACTTAATTTATTAAGCTACTGCTTTTCTTAATCTCAGTGGAGATATTTACTGATAAACAGCTACCTACGCAGCATGTTCATGTCGTTCCTAAATGAGCTCTTATCTCTCTCCCCTCACCACAATTCAGATTCTTCTGAGGAGTTCCCAGTACATTATCCTTTCCCCTGTGTAATTACCTTAACAAGCTCTAGGTGTTTTTATTCTCAGAAGGTTTACTCCCTGATACACAGCTGCCTACCCCCTTCGTAAGTGCAGGTCCTAAATGAGCTTTTTTCTCTGTTCCCTCCCCACAATCCAGATTCTTTTGGGGAGTTACCAGTACACTACCCATACCAGGAAGTACTTAATTTATTAAGCTACTGCTTTTCTTAATCTCAGTGGAGATATTTACTGATAAACAGCTACCTACGCAGCATGTTCATGTCGTTCCTAAATGAGCTTTTATCTCTCTCACCTCACCACAAATCAGATTCGTCTGAGGAGTTCCCAGTACATTATCCTTTCCCCTGTGTAATTACCTTAACAAGCTCCAGCTGTTTTTATTCTCAGAAGGTTTACTCCCTGATATACAGCTGCCTCCCCCCTTCGTAAGTGCAGGTCCTAAATGAGCTTTTTTCTCTGTTCCCTCACCACAATCCAGATTCTTTTGGGGAGTTACCAGTACAGTAACCATACCAGGAAGTACTTAATTTATTAAGCTACTGCTTTTCTTAATCTCAGTGGAGATTTTTACTGATAAACAGCTACTTACGCATCATGTTCATGTCGTTCTTAAATGAGCTTTTATCTCTCTCCCCTCACCACAAATCAGATTCTTCTGAGGAGTTCCCAGTACATTATCCTTTCCCCTGTGTAATTACCTTAACAAGCTCCAGCTGTTTTTATTCTCAGAAGGTTTATTCCCTGATATACAGCTGCCTACCCCCTTCGTAAGTGCAGGTCCTGAATGAGCTTTTTTTCACTGTTCCCTCACCACAATCCATATTCTTCTGGGGAGTTACCAGTACAGTAACTATACCAGGAAGTACTTAATTTATTACGCTACTGCAATTCTTAATCTCAGTGGAGATATTTACTGATAAACAGCTACCTACGCAGCATGTTCATGTCGTTCCTAAATGAGCTTTTATCTCTCTCCCCTCACCACAAATCAGATTCTTCTGAAGAGTTCCCAGTACATTATCCTTTCCCCTGTGTAATTACCTTATCAAGCTCCAGCTGTTTTTATTCTCAGAAGGTTTATTCCCTGATATACAGCTGCCTACCCCCTTCGTAAGTGCAGGTCCTAAATGAGCTTTTTCTCTGTTCCTCACACAATCCATATTCTTCTGGGGAGTTACAGTACAGTAACTATACCAGGAAGTACTTAATTTATTAAGCTACTGCAATTCTTAATCTCAGTGGAGATATTTACTGATAAACAGCTACCTACGCAGCATGTTCATGTCGTTCCTAAATGAGCTTTTATCTCTCTCCCCTCACCACAAATCAGATTCTTCTGAGGAGTTCCCAGTACATTATCCTTTCCCCTGTGTAATTACCTTAACAAGCTCCAGCTGTTTTTATTCTCAGAATGTTTACTCCCTGATATACAGCTGCCTACCCCCTTCGTAAGTGCAGGTCCAACATTAGCTTTTTTCTCTGTTCCCTCACCACAATCCAGATTCTTTTGGGGAGTTACCAGTACAGTAACCATACCAGGAAGTATTTAATTATTAAGCTACTGCTTTTTTTAATCTCAGTTGAGAAATTTACTGATAAACAGCTACCTACGCAGCATGTTCATGTCGTTCCTAAATGAGATTTTATCTCTCTACCCGCACCACAAATCAGATTCTTCTGAGGAGTTCCCAGTACATTATCCTTTCCCCTGTGTAATTACCTACCAAGCTCCAGCTGTTTTTATTCTCAGAAGGTTTACTCCCTGATATACAGCTGCCTACCCCCTTCGTAAGTGCAGGTACTAAATGAGCTTTTTTCTCTGTTCCCTCACCACAATCCAGATTCTTTTGGGGAGTTACCAGTACAGTAACCATACCAGGAATTACTTAATTTATTAAGCTACTGCTTTTCTTAATCTCAGTTGAGATATTTACTGATAAACACAGCTACCTACGCAGCATGGTCCTGTGGTTCTTAAATGAGCTTTTTCTCTCTCCCCTCAGCATAAATCAGATTCTTCTGAGGAGTTCCCAGTACATTATCCTTTCCCCTGTGTAATTACCTTAACAAGCTCCAGCTGTTTTTATTCTCAGAAGGTTTACTCCCTGATATACAGCTGCCTACCCCCTTCGTAAATGCAGGTCTTAAATGAGCTTTTTTCTCTGTTCCCTCACCACAATCCAGATTCTTTTGGGGAGTTACCAGTACAGTAAGCATACCAGGAAAGTACTTAATTTATTAAGCTACTGCTTTTCTAATCTCAGTGGAGATATTTACTGATAAACAGCTACCTACGCAGCATGTTCATGTCGTTCCTAAATGAGCTTTTATCTCTCTCCCCTCACCACAAATCAGATTCTTCTGAGGAGTTCCCAGTACATTATCCTTTCCCCTGTGTAATTACCTAAGAAGCTCTGGCAGTTTCTATTCTCAGAAGGTTTACTCCCTGATATACAGCTGCCTCCCCCCTTCGTAAGTGCAGGTCATAAATGAGCTTTTTTCTCTGTTCCCTCAACACAATCCAGATTCTTTTGGGGAGTTACCAGTACAGTAACCGTACCAGGAAGTACTTAATTTATTAAGCTACTGCTTTTCTTAATCTCAGTGGAGATTTTTACTGATAAACAGCTACGTACGCATCATGTTCATGTCGTTCTTAAATGAGCTTTTATCTCTCTCCCCTCACCACAAATCAGATTCTTCTGAGGAGTTCCCAGTACATTATCCTTTCCCCTGTGTAATTACCTTAACAAGCTCCAGCTGTTTTTATTCTCAGAAGGTTTATTCCTGATATACAGCTGCCTACCCCCTTCGTAAGTGCAGATCCTAAATGAGCTTTTTTCTCTGTTCCCTCACCCCAAATCCATATTCTTCTGGGGAGTTACCAGTACAGTAACTATACCAGGAAGTACTTAATTTATTAAGCTACTGCAATTCTTAATCTCAGTGGAGATATTTACTGATAAACAGCTACCTACGCAGCATGTTCATGTCGTTCCTAAATGAGCTTTTATCTCTCTCCCCTCACCACAAATCAGATTCTTCTGAGAAGTTCCCAGTACATTATCCTTTCCCCTGTGTAATTACCTAACAAGCTCCAGCTGTTTTTATTCTCAGAATGTTTACTCCCTGATATACAGCTGCCTACCCCCTTCGTAAGTGCAGGTCCAACATTAGCTTTTTTCTCTGTTCCCTCACCACAATCCAGATTCTTTTGGGGAGTTACCAGTACAGTAACCATACCTGGAAGTATTTAATTTATTAAGCTACTGCTTTTTTAAATCTCAGGTGAGAAATTTACTGATAAACAGCTACCTACGCAGCATGTTCATGTCGTTCCTAAATGGATTTTATCTCTCTACCCGCACCACAAATCAGATTCTTCTGAGGAGTTCCCAGTACATTATCCTTTCCCCTGTCTAATTACCTTAATAAGCTCCAGCTGTTTTTATTCTCAGAAGGTTTACTCCCTGATATACAGCTGCCTACACCCTTCGTAAGTGCAGGTCATAAATGAGCTTTTTTCTCTGTTCCCTCACCACAATCCAGATTCTTTTGGGGGGTTACCAGTACAGTAACCATACAGGAAGTACTTAATTTATTAAGCTACTGCTTGTCTTAATCTCAGGGGAGATATTTACTGATAAACAGCTACCTACGCAGCATGTTCATGTCCTTCCTAAATGCGCTTTTATCTCTCTCCCCTCACCACAATCAGATTCTTCTGAGGAGTTCCAGTACATTATCCTTTCCCCTGTGTAATTACCTTAACAAGCTCCAGCTGTTTTTATTCTCAGAAGGATTACTCCCTGATATGCAGATGCCTACCCTCTTCGTAAGTGCAGGTCCTAAATGAGCTTTTTTCTCTGTTCCCTCACCACAATAAAGATTTTTTTGGGGAGTTACCAGTACAGTATACATACCAGGAAGTACTTAATTTATTAAGCTACTGCTTTTTCTTAATCTCAGTGGACATATTTACTAATAAACAGCTACGTATGCAGCATGTACATGTCGTTCTTAATAAGCTTTATCTCTCTCCCCTCACCACAAATCAGATTCTTCTGAGGAGTTCCCAGTACATTATCCTTTCCCCTGAGTAATTACCTTAACAAGCTCCAGCTGTTTTTATCTCAGAAGGTTTACTCCCTGATATACAGCTGCCTACCCCCTTCGTAAGTGCAGGTCCTAAATGAGCTTTTCTCTCTGTTCCGTCATCACAATTCAGATTTTTTTGGGGAAGTTCCCAGTACAGTAACCATACCAGGAAGTACTTAATTTATTAAGCTACTGCTTTTCTTAATCTCAGCTGAGATATTTACTGATAAACAGCTACCTACACAGCATGTTCATGTCGTTCCTAAATGAGCTTTTATCTCTCTCCCCTCACCACAAATCAGATTCTTCTGAGGAGTTCCCAGTACATTATCCTTTCCCCTGTGTAATTACCTCACAAGCTCCAGCTGTTTTTATTCTCAGAAGTTTACTCCCTGATATAGAGCTGCCTACCCCCTTCGTAAGTGCAGGTCCTAAATGAGCTTTTTTCTCTGTTCCCTCACCACAATCCAGATTCTTTGGGGAGTTACCAGTACAGTAACCATACCAGGAAGTACTTAATTTATGAAGCTACTGCTTTTCTTAATCTCAGTGGAGATATTTACTGATAAACTGCTAGGTACGCAGCATGTTCATGTCGTTCCTAAATGACTTTATCTCTCTCTCCTCACAAGAAATCAGATTCTTCTGAGGAGTTCCCAGTACATTATCCTTTCCCCTGTGTAATTACCTTAACAAGCTCCAGCTGTTTTTATTCTCAGAAGGTTTACTCCCTGATATAGAGCTGCCTACCCCCTTCGTAAGTGCAGGAACTAAATGAGCTTTTTTCTCTGTTCCCTCACCACAATCCAGATTCTTTTGGGGAGTTACCAGTAGAGTAACCATACCAGGAAGTACTTAATTTATGAAGCTACTGCTTCTCTTAATCTCAGTGGAGATATTTACTGATAAACAGCTACCTTCGCAGCATGTTCATGTCCTTCCTAAATGAGCTTTTATCTCTCTCCCCTCACCACAAATCAGATTCTTCTGAGGAGTTCCCAGTACATTATCCTTTCCCCTGTGTAATTACCTTACAAGCTCCAGCTGTTTTTATTCTAAGAAGGTTTACTCCCTGATATACAGCTGCCTACCCCCTTCGGAAGTACAGGTCCTAAATGAGCTTTTTTCTCTGTTCCCTCACCACAATCCAGATTCTTTTGGGGAGTTACCAGTACAGTAGCCATACCAGGGAAGTACTTAATTGATTAAGCTACTGCTTTTCTTATCTCAGTGGAGATATTTACTGATAAACAGCTACGTAAGCAGCATGTTCATGTCGTTCCTAAATGAGCTTTTATCTCTCTCCCCTCACCACAAATCAGATTCTTCTGAGGAGTTCCCAGTACATTATCCTTTCCCCTGTGTAATTACCTTAACAAGCTCTAGGTGTTTTTATTCTCAGCAGGTTTACTCCCTGATACACAGCTGCCTACCCCCTTCGTAAGTGCAGGTCCTAATGAGCTTTTTTCTCTGTTCCCTCACACAATCCAGATTCTTTTGGGGAGTTACCAGTACACTACCCATACCAGGAAGTACTTAATTTATTAAGCTACTGCTTTCTTAATCTCAGTGGAGATATTTACTGATAAACAGCTACCTACGCAGCATGTTCATGTCGTTCCTAAATGAGCTTTTATCTCTCTCACCTCACCACAAATCAGATTCGTCTGAGGAGTTCCCAGTACATTATCCTTTCCCCTGTTGTAATTACCTTAACAAGCTCCAGCTGTTTTTATTCTCAGAAGGTTTACTCCCTGATATACAGCTGCCTCCCCCCTTCGTAAGTGCAGGTCCAAAATGAGCTTTTTTCTCTGTTCCCTCACCACAATCCAGATTCTTTTGGGGAGTTACCAGTACAGTAACCATACCAGGAAGTACTTAATTTATTAAGCTACTGCTTTTCTTAATCTCAGTGGAGATTTTTACTGATAAACAGGTACGTACGCATCATGTTCATGTCGTTCTTAAATGAGCTTTTATCTCTCTCCCCTCACCACAAATCAGATTCTTCTGAAGAGTTCCCAGTACATTATCCTTTCCCCTGTGTAATTACCTTATCAAGCTCCAGCTGTTTTTATTCTCAGAAGGTTTATTCCCTGATATACAGCTGCCTACCCCCTTCGTAAGTGCAGGTCCTAAATGAGCTTTTTCTCTGTTCCTCACACAATCCATATTCTTCTGGGGAGTTACAGTACAGTAACTATACCAGGAAGTACTTAATTTATTAAGCTACTGCAATTCTTAATCTCAGTGGAGATATTTACTGATAAACAGCTACCTACGCAGCATGTTCATGTCGTTCCTAAATGAGCTTTTATCTCTCTCCCCTCACCACAAATCAGATTCTTCTGAGGAGTTCCCAGTACATTATCCTTTCCCCTGTGTAATTACCTTAACAAGCTCCAGCTGTTTTTATTCTCAGAATGTTTACTCCCTGATATACAGCTGCCTACCCCCTTCGTAAGTGCAGGTCCAACATTAGCTTTTTTCTCTGTTCCCTCACCACAATCCAGATTCTTTTGGGGAGTTACCAGTACAGTAACCATACCAGGAAGTATTTAATTATTAAGCTACTGCTTTTTTTAATCTCAGTTGAGAAATTTACTGATAAACAGCTACCTACGCAGCATGTTCATGTCGTTCCTAAATGAGATTTTATCTCTCTACCCGCACCACAAATCAGATTCTTCTGAGGAGTTCCCAGTACATTATCCTTTCCCCTGTGTAATTACCTACCAAGCTCCAGCTGTTTTTATTCTCAGAAGGTTTACTCCCTGATATACAGCTGCCTACCCCCTTCGTAAGTGCAGGTACTAAATGAGCTTTTTTCTCTGTTCCCTCACCACAATCCAGATTCTTTTGGGGAGTTACCAGTACAGTAACCATACCAGGAATTACTTAATTTATTAAGCTACTGCTTTTCTTAATCTCAGTTGAGATATTTACTGATAAACACAGCTACCTACGCAGCATGGTCCTGTGGTTCTTAAATGAGCTTTTTCTCTCTCCCCTCAGCATAAATCAGATTCTTCTGAGGAGTTCCCAGTACATTATCCTTTCCCCTGTGTAATTACCTTAACAAGCTCCAGCTGTTTTTATTCTCAGAAGGTTTACTCCCTGATATACAGCTGCCTACCCCCTTCGTAAATGCAGGTCTTAAATGAGCTTTTTTCTCTGTTCCCTCACCACAATCCAGATTCTTTTGGGGAGTTACCAGTACAGTAAGCATACCAGGAAAGTACTTAATTTATTAAGCTACTGCTTTTCTAATCTCAGTGGAGATATTTACTGATAAACAGCTACCTACGCAGCATGTTCATGTCGTTCCTAAATGAGCTTTTATCTCTCTCCCCTCACCACAAATCAGATTCTTCTGAGGAGTTCCCAGTACATTATCCTTTCCCCTGTGTAATTACCTAAGAAGCTCTGGCAGTTTCTATTCTCAGAAGGTTTACTCCCTGATATACAGCTGCCTCCCCCCTTCGTAAGTGCAGGTCATAAATGAGCTTTTTTCTCTGTTCCCTCAACACAATCCAGATTCTTTTGGGGAGTTACCAGTACAGTAACCGTACCAGGAAGTACTTAATTTATTAAGCTACTGCTTTTCTTAATCTCAGTGGAGATTTTTACTGATAAACAGCTACGTACGCATCATGTTCATGTCGTTCTTAAATGAGCTTTTATCTCTCTCCCCTCACCACAAATCAGATTCTTCTGAGGAGTTCCCAGTACATTATCCTTTCCCCTGTGTAATTACCTTAACAAGCTCCAGCTGTTTTTATTCTCAGAAGGTTTATTCCTGATATACAGCTGCCTACCCCCTTCGTAAGTGCAGATCCTAAATGAGCTTTTTTCTCTGTTCCCTCACCCCAAATCCATATTCTTCTGGGGAGTTACCAGTACAGTAACTATACCAGGAAGTACTTAATTTATTAAGCTACTGCAATTCTTAATCTCAGTGGAGATATTTACTGATAAACAGCTACCTACGCAGCATGTTCATGTCGTTCCTAAATGAGCTTTTATCTCTCTCCCCTCACCACAAATCAGATTCTTCTGAGAAGTTCCCAGTACATTATCCTTTCCCCTGTGTAATTACCTAACAAGCTCCAGCTGTTTTTATTCTCAGAATGTTTACTCCCTGATATACAGCTGCCTACCCCCTTCGTAAGTGCAGGTCCAACATTAGCTTTTTTCTCTGTTCCCTCACCACAATCCAGATTCTTTTGGGGAGTTACCAGTACAGTAACCATACCTGGAAGTATTTAATTTATTAAGCTACTGCTTTTTTAAATCTCAGGTGAGAAATTTACTGATAAACAGCTACCTACGCAGCATGTTCATGTCGTTCCTAAATGGATTTTATCTCTCTACCCGCACCACAAATCAGATTCTTCTGAGGAGTTCCCAGTACATTATCCTTTCC
>NW_025962105.1:0-38432 GCF_023159225.1 Perognathus longimembris pacificus | reverse complement strand
GCAGGTCCTAAATGAGCTTTATTCTCTGTTCCCTCACCACAATCCAGATTCTTTTGGGGAGTTACCAGTACAGTAACCATACCAGGAAAGTACTAAATTTATTAAGTTTCTACTTTTTCTTAATCTCAGTGGAGATATTTACTGATAAACAGCTACCTACGCAGCACGTTCATGTCGTTCCTTAATGAGCTTTTCTCTCTGCCCTCACCACAAATCAGATCTTCTGAGGAGTTCCCAGTACATTATCCTTTCCCCTGTGTAATTACCTTAACAAGCTCCAGCTGTTTTTATTGTCAGAAGTTTACTCCCTGATATACAGCTGCCTACCCCCTTCGTAAGTGCAGGTCATAATGAGCTTTTTTCTCTGTTCCCTCCCCACAATCCAGATTCTTTTTGGGGAGTAACCAGTACAGTAACCATACCAGGAAGTACTTAATTTATTAAGCTACTGCTTTCTTAATCTCAGTGGAGATATTTACTGATAAACAGCTACCTACGCAGCACGTTCATGTCGTTCCTAAATGAGCTTTTATCTCTCTGCCCTCACCACAAATCAGATTCTTCTGAGGAGTTCCCAGTACATTATCCCTTTCCCCTGTGTAATTACCTTAACAAGCTCCAGCTGTTTTTATTCTCAGAAGGTTTACTCCCTGATATACAGCTTGCCTACCCCCTTCGTAAGTGCAGGTCCTAAATGAGCTTTTTCTCTGTTCCCTCACCACAATCCAGATTCTTTTGGGGAGTTACCAGTACAGTAACCATACCAGGAAGTACTTAATTTATTAAGCTACTGCTTTTCTTAATCTCAGTGGAGATATTTACTGATAACAGCTACCTACGCAGCACGTTCATGTCGTTCCTAAATGAGCTTTTATCTCTCTGCCCTCACCACAAATCAGATTCTTCTGAGGAGTTCCCAGTACATTAATCCTTTCCCCTGTGTAATTACCTTAACACGCTCCAGCTGTTTTTATTCTCAGAAGGTTTACTCCCTGATATACAGCTGCCTACCCCCTTCGTAAGTGCAGGTCCTAAATGAGCTTTTTTTCTCTGTTCCCTCACCACAATCCAGATTCTTTTGGGGAGTTACCAGTACAGTAACCATACCAGGAAGTACTTAATTTATTAAGCTACTGCTTTTCTTAATCTCAGTGGAGATATTTACTGATAAACAGCTACCTACGCAGCATGTTCATGTCGTTCCTAAAAGAGCTATTATCTCTCTGCCCTCACCACAAATCAGATTCTTCTGAGGAGTTCCCTGTACATTATCCTTTCCCCTGTGTAATTACCTTAACAAGCTCCAGCTGTTTTATTCTCAGAAGGTTTACTCCCTGATATACAGCTGCCTACCCCCTTCGTAAGTGCAGGTCCTAAATGAGCTTTTTTCTCTGTTCCCTCACCACAATCAGATCTTTGGGAGTTACCAGTACAGTAACCATACCAGGAAGTACTTAATTTATTAAGCTACTGCTTTTCTTAATCTCAGTGGAGATATTTACTGATAAACAGGTACCTACGCAGCATGTTCATGTCGTTCCTAAATGAGCTTTTATCTCTCTGCCATCACCACAAATCAGATTCTTCTGAGGATTTCCCAGTACATTATCCTTTCCCCTGTGTAATTTCCTTAACAAGCTCAGCTGTTTTTATTCTCAGAAGGTTTACTCCCTGATATACACCTGCCTACCCCCTCGTAAGTGCAGGTCCTAAATGAGCTTTTTTCCCTGTTCCCTCACCACAATCCAGATTTTTTTGGGGAGTTACCAGTACAGTAACCATACCAGGAAGTACTTAATTTATTAAGCTACTGCTTTTAATTAATCTCAGTGATATATTTACTGATAAACAGCTACCTACGCAGCATGTTCATGTCGTTCCTAAATGAGCTTTTATCTCTCTGCCCTCACCACAAATCAGATTCTTCTGAGGAGTTCCCAGTACATTATCCTTTCCCCTGTGTAATTACTTAACAACCTCCAGCTGTTTTTATTCTCAGAGGTTTTACTCCCTGATATACAGCTGCCTACCCCCTTCGTAAGTGCAGGTCCTAAATGAGCTTTTTTCTCTGTTCCCTCACCACAATCCAGATTCTTTTGGGGAGTTACCAGTAAAGTAACCATACCAGAAGTACTTAATTTATTAAGCTACTGCTTTTCTTATCTCAGTGAAGATATTTACTGATAAACAGCTACCTACGCAGCATGTCATGTCGTTCCTAAATGAGCTTTTATCTCTCTGCCCTCACCACAAATCAGATTCTTCTGAGGAGTTCCAGTACATTATCCTTTCCCCTGTGTAATTACCTTAACAAGCTCCAGCTGTTTTATTCTCAGAAGGTTTACTCCCTGATATACAGCTGCCTACCCCCTTCATAAGTGCAGGTCCTAAATGAGCTTTTTTCTCTGTTCCCTCACCCTGCCGGGCCAGCCGGCAGGGGAACAGAAATCCTGACTGAGGGGCGGCAGGGATACGGAAAAGGAAAAATAAGGCAAGAGAAAAAAGACAAGAGACAAAGATGGGGTACGGGAGGTCTACAGCCGTAAGGTTGAACCTCAAGATGCAGCCTCGTTTATTCTTAACATCCAGCTTATATGCAGTATTGGGAACCAGGGACTGGCATAGGGTTACCAAAGTTTAAGAAATAAGAAAGCTTTTAAGACTGTAAATAACAGGAGGCAATGAAACAAGACAAGGCTGAATGGTAAACATTAGCCAGGCGCCTATGGACACAGTAAAACATCTTGGTAAGTGCTGGCTGTCAATTAAGCCAAATCTTACCGCATTCCTTGTGATAACAGCACAGCCAGAGGTCAGGATGAGCTAGCTGCTAGCTCAGCTCCCGACACCTCACCACAATCCAGATTCTTTGGAGAGTTACCAGTACAGTAACCATACCAGGAAGTACTTAATTTATTAAGCTACTGCTTTTCTTATCTCAGTGGAGATATTTACTGATAAACAGCTACCTACGCAGCATGTTCATGTCGTTCCTAAATGAGCTTTTATCTCTCTGCCCTCACCACAAATCAGATTCTTCTGAGGAGTTCCCAGTACATTATCCTTTCCCCTGTGTAATTACCTTAACAAGCTCCAGCTGTTTTTATTCTCAGAAGGTTTCCTCCCTGATATACAGCTGCCTACCCCTTCGTAAGTGCAGGTCCTAAATGAGCTTTTTTCTCTGGTCCCTCACCACAATCCAGATTCTTTTGGGAGTTACCAGTACAGTAACCATACCAGGATGTACTTAATTTTATTAAGCTACTGCTTTTCTTATTCTCAGTGGAGATATTTACTGATAACAGCTAGCTACGCAGCATGTTCATGTCGTTCTTAAATGTGCTTTTATCTCTCTGCCCTCACCACAAATCAGATTCTTCTGAGGAGTTCCCAGTACATTATCCTTTCCCCTGTGTAATTACCTTAACAAGCTCCAGCTGTTTTTATTCTCAGAAGGTTTCCTCCTGATATACAGCTGCCTACCTCCTTCGAAAGTGCAGGTCCTAAATGAGCTATTTTCTCTGTTCCCTCACCACAATCCAGATTCTTTGTGGAGTACCAGTACAGTAACATACCAGGAAGTACTTAATTTATTAAGCTACTGCTTTTCTTAATCTCAGTGGAGATATTTACTGATAAACAGCTACCTACGCAGCATGTTCATGTCGTTCCTAAATGAGCTTTTATCTCTCTGCCCTCACCACAAATCAGATTCTTCTGAGGAGTTCCCAGTACATTATCCTTTCCCCTGTGTAAATACCTTAACAAGCTCCAGCTGTTTTTATTCTCAGAACGTTTACTCCCTGATATACAGCTGCCTACCCCCTTCGTAAGTGCAGGTCTAAATGAGCTTTTTTCTCTGTTCCCTCCCCACAATCCAGATTCTTTGGGGAGTTACCAGTACAGTAACCATACCAGGAAGTACTTAATTTATTAAGCTACTGCTTTTCTTAATCTCAGTGGAGATATTTACTGATAACAGCTACTACGCAGCATGTTCATGTCGTTCCTAATGAGCTTTATCTCTCTGCCCTCACCACAAATCAGATTCTTCTGAGGAGTTCCCAGTACATCATCTTTCCCCTGTGTAATTACCTTAACAAGCTCCAGCTGTTTTTATTCTCAGAAGGTTTACTCACTGATATAAGCTGCTTACCCCCTTCGTAAGTGCAGGTCCTAAATGAGCTTTTTTCTCTGTTCCCTCACCACAATCCAGATTCTTTTGGGAGTTACCAGTACAGTAACCATACCAGGAAGTACTTAATTTATTAAGTACTGCTTTTCTTAATCTCTGTGGAGATATTTACTGATAAAGAGCTACCTACGCAGCATGTTCATGTCGTTCCTGAATGAGCTTTTATCTCTCTGCCCTCACCACAAATCAGATTCTTCTGAGGAGTCCCAGTACATTATCCTTTCCCCTGTTAATTACCTTAACAAGCTCCAGCTGTTTTTATTCTCAGAAGGTTTCCTCCGTGATATACAGCTGCCTACCCCTTCCTAGTGCAGGTCCTAAATGAGATTTTTCTCTGTTCCTCACACCATACAATCCAGATTCTATTGGGGAGTTACCAGTACAGTAACCATACCAGGAAGTACTTAATTTATTAAGCTACTGCTTTTCTTAATCTCAGTGGAGATATTTACTGACAAACAGCTACCTACGCAGCATGTTCATGTCGTCCTAAATGAGCTTTTATCTCTCTGCCCTCACCACAAATCAAGTTCTTCTGAGGAATTCCCAGTACATTATCCTTTCCCCTGTGTAATTACCTTAACAAGCTACAGCTGTTTTTATCTCAGAAGGTTTACTCCCTGATATACAGCTGCCTACCCCCTTCGTAAGTGCAGGTCTAAATGAGCTTTTTTCTCTGTTCCCTCACCCTGCCGGCCAGCCGGCAGGGGAACAGAAATCCTGACTGAGGGGCGGCAGGGATACGGAAAAGGAAAAATAAGGCAAGAGAAAAAAGACAAGAGACAAAGATGGGGTACGGGAGGTCTACAGCCGTAAGGTTGAACCTCAAGACTGCAGCCTCGTTTATTCTTAACATCCAGCTTTATGCAGTTTGGGAACCAGGGAATGGCATAGGGTACCAAAGTTTAAGAAAATAAGAAAGCTTTTAAGACTGTAAATAACAGGAGGCAATGAACAAGACAAGGCTGAATGGTAAACATTAGCCCAGGCGCCTAGGACACAGTAAAACATCTTGGTAAGTGCTGGCAGTCAATTAAGCCAAATCTACCGCATTCCTTGTGATAACAGCACAGCCAGAGGTCAGGATGAGCTTAGCTGCTAGCTCAGCTCCCGACACCTCACCACAATCCAGATTCTTTTGGAGAGTTACCAGTACAGTAACCATACCAGGAAGTACTTAATTTATTAAGCTACTGCTTTTCTTAATCTCAGTGGAGATATTTACTGATAAACAGCTACCTACGCAGCATGTTCATGTCGTTCCTAAATGAGCTTTTATCTCTCTGCCCTCACCACAAATCAGATTCTTCTGAGGAGTTCCCAGTACATTATCCTTTCCCCTGTGTAATTACCTTAACAAGCTCCAGCTGTTTTTATTCTCAGAAGGTTTCCTCCTGATATACAGCTGCCTACCCCCTTCGTAAGTGCAGGTCCTAAATGAGCTTTTTTCTCTGGTCCCTCACCACAATCCAGATTCTTTTGGGGAGTTACCAGTACAGTAACCATACCAGGAAGTACTTAATTTATTAAGCTACTGCTTTTCTTAATCTCAGTGGAGATATTTACTGATAAACAGCTACCTACGCAGCATGTTCATGTCGTACCTAAATGAGCTTTTATCTCTCTGCCCTCACCACAAATCAGATTCTTCTGAGGAGTTCCCAGTACATTATCCTTTCCCCTGTGTAATTACCTAACAAGCTCCAGCTGTTTTTATTCTCAGAAGGTTTACTCCCTGATATACAGCTGCCTACCCCCTTCGTAAGGTGCAAGTCCTAAATGAGCTTTTTTTCTCTGTTCCCTCACCACAATCCAGATTCTTTTGGGGAGTTACCAGTACAGTAACCATACCAGGAAGTACTTAATTTATTAAGCTACTGCTTTTCTTAATCTCAGTGGAGATATTTACTGATAAACAGCTAGCTACGCAGCATGTCATGCGTTCATAAAGAGCTTTTATCTCTCTGCCCTCACCACAAATCAGATTCTCTGAGGAGTTCCCAGTACATATCCTTTCCCCTGTGTAATTACCTTAACAAGCTCCAGCTTGTTTTTATTCTCAGAAGGTTCCTCCCTGATATACAGCTGCCTACCTCCTTCGAAGTGCAGGTCCTAATGAGCTATTTTCTCTGTTCCCTCACCACAATCAGATTCTTTTGTGAGTTACCAGTACAGTAACCATACCAGGAAGTACTTAATTTATTAAGCTACTGCTTTTCTTAATCTCAGTGGAGATATTTACTGATAAACAGCTACCTACGCAGCATGTTCATGTCGTTCCTAAATGAGCTTTTATCTCTCTGCCCTCACCACAAATCAGATTCTTCTGAGGAGTTCCCAGTACATTATCCTTTCCCCTGTGTAATTACCTTAACAAGCTCAGCTGTTTTTATTCTCAGAACGTTTACTCCCTGATATACAGCTGCCTACCCCCTTCGTAAGTGCAGGTCCTAAATGAGCTTTTTTCTCTGTTCCCTCCCCACAATCCAGATTCTTTTGGGGAGTTACCAGTACAGTAACCATACAGCAGAAGTACTTAATTTATTAAGCTACTGCTTTTCTTAATCTCAGTGGAGATATTTACTGATAAACAGCTACCTACGCAGCATGTTCATGTCGTTCCCTAAATGAGCTTTATCTCTCTGCCTTCACCACAATCAGATTCTTCTGAGGAGTTCCCAGTACATCATCCTTTCCCCTGTGTAATTACCTTAACAAGCTCAGCTGTTTTTATTCTCAGAAGGTTTACTCACTGATATACAGCTGCTTACCCCCTTCGTAAGTGCAGGTCCTAAATGAGCTTTTTTCTCTGTTCCCTCACCACAATCCAGATTCTTTTGGGGAGTTTACCAGTACAGTAACCATACCAGGAAGTACTTAATTTATTAAGTACTGCTTTTCTTAATCTCTGTGGAGATATTTACTGATAAAGAGCTACCTACGCAGCATGTTCATGTCGTTCCTAATGAGCTTTTATCTCTCTGCCCTCACCACAATCAGATTCTTCTGAGGAGTTCCCAGTACATTATCCTTCCCTGTGTAATTACCTTAACAAGATCCAGCTGTTTTTATTCTCAGAAGATTTACTCCCTGATATACAGCTGCCTACCCCTTCGTAAGTGCAGGTCCTAAATGAGCTTTTTCTCTGTTCCCTCACCACAATCCAGATTCTTTTGGGGAGTTACCATTACAGTAACCATACCAGGGAAGTACTTATTTATTAAGCTACTGCTTTTCTAAATCTCAGTGGAGATATTTACTGATAAACAGCTACCTACGCAGCATGTTCATGTCGTTCCTGAATGAGCTTTTATCTCTCTGCCCTCACCACAAATCAGATTCTTCTGAGGAGTTCCCAGTACATTATCCTTTCCCCTGTGTAATTACCTTAACAAGCTCAGCTGTTTTTATTCTCAGAAGGTTTCCTCCGTGATATACAGCTGCCTACCCCCTTCCTAAGTGCAGGTCCTAAATGAGGATTTTTTCTCTGTTCCCTCACCACAATCCAGATTCTATTGGGGAGTTACCAGTACAGTAACCATACAGGAAGTACTTAATTTATTAAGCTACTGCTTTTCTTAATCTCAGTGGAGATATTTACTGACAAACAGCTACCTACGCAAGCATGTTCATGTCGTTCCTAAATGAGCTTTTATCTCTCTGCCCTCACCACAAATCAGATTCTTCTGAGGAATTCCCAGTACATTATCCTTTCCCCTGTGTAATTACCTTAACAAGCTACAGCTGTTTTTATTCTCAGAGGTTTACTCCCTGATTTACAGCTGCCTACCCCCTTCGTAAGTGCAGGTCCTAAATGAGCTTTTTTCTCTGTTCCCTCACCACAATCCAGATTCTTTTGGGGGAGTTTCCAGAACAGTAACCATACCAGGAAGTACTTAATTTATTAAGCTACTGCTATTCTTAATCTCAGTGGAGATATTTACTGATAAACAGCTACCTATGCAGCATGTTCATGTCGTTCCTAAATGAGCTTTTATCTCTCTGCCCTCACCACAAATCAGATTCTTCTGAGGAGTTCCCAGTACATTATCCTTTCCCCTGTGTAATTACCTTAACAGCTCCAACTGTTTTTATTCTCAGAAGGTTTACTCCCTGATATACAGCTGCCTACCCCTTCGTAAGTGCAGGTCCTAAATGAGCTTTTTTCTCTGTTACCTCACCACAATCCAGATTCTTTTGGGGAGATACCAGTACAGTAACCATACCAGGAAGTATTCTTAATTTATTAAGCTACTGCTTTTCTTAATCTCAGTGGAGATATTTACTGATAAACAGCTACCTACGCAGCATGTTCATGTCGTTCCTAATTGAGCTATTATCTCTCTGCCCTCACCACAAATCAGATTCTTCTGAGGATTTCCCAGTACATTATCCTTTCCCCTGTGTAATTACCTTAACAATCTCCAGCTGTTATTATTCTCAGAAGGTTTCCTCCCTGATATACAGCTGCCTACCCCCTTCGTAAGTGCAGGTCCTAAATGAGCTTTTTTCTCTGTTACCTCACCACAATCCAGATTCTTTTGGGGAGTACCAGTACAGTAACCATCCAAGAGTACTTAATTTATTAAGCTACTGCTTTCTTAATCTCAGTGGAGATATTTACTGATAAACAGCTACCTACGCAGCATGTTCATGTCGTTCCTAAATGAGCTTTTATCTCTCTGCCCTCACCACAAATCAGATTCTTCTGAGGAGTTCCCAGTTACATTATCCTTTCCCCTGTGTAATTACCTTAACAAGCTCCACCTGTTTTTATTCTCAGAAGGTTACTCCCTGATATACAGCTGCCTACCCCCTTCGTAAGTGCAGGTCCTAAATGAGCTTTATTCTCTGTTCCCTCACCACAATCCAGATTCTTTTGGGAGTTACCAGTACAGTAACCATACCAGGAAGTACTAAATTTATTAAGTTTCTACTTTTCTTAATCTCAGTGGAGATATTTACTGATAAACAGCTACCTACGCAGCACGTTCATGTCGTTCCTTAATGAGCTTTATCTCTCTGCCCTCACCACAAATCAGATTCTTCTGAGGAGTTCCCAGTACATTATCCTTTCCCCTGTGTAATTACCTTAACAAGCTCCAGCTGTTTTATTGTCAGAAGGTTTACTCCCTGATATACAGCTGCCTACCCCCTTCGTAAGTGCAGGTCCTAAATGAGCTTTTTTCTCTGTTCCCTCCCACAATCCAGATTCTTTTGGGGAGTTACCAGTACAGTAACCATACCAGGAGTACTTAATTTATTTAGCTACTGCTTTTCTTAATCTCAGTGGAGATATTAACTGATAAACAGCTACCTACGCAGCACGTTCATGTCGTTCCTAATGAGCTTTTATCTCTCTGCCCTCACCACAAATCAGATTCTTCTGAGGAGTTCCCAGTACATTATCCTTTCCCCTGTGTAATTACCTTAACAAGCTCCAGCTGTTTTTATTCTCAGAAGGTTTACTCCCTGATATACAGCTGCCTACCCCTTCCTAAGTGCAGGTCCTAAATGAGCATTTTTCTCTGTTCCCTCACCACAATCCAGATTCTATTGGGGAGTTACCAGTACAGTAACCATACCAGGAAGTACTTAATTTATTAAGCTACTGCTTTTCTTAATCTCAGTGGAGATATTTACTGACAAACAGCTACCTACGCAGCATGTTTCATGTCGTTCCTAAATGAGCTTTTATCTCTCTGCCCTCACCACAAATCAGATTCTTCTGAGAATTCCCAGTACATTATCCTTTCCCCTGTGTAATTACCTTAACAAGCTACAGCTGTTTTTATTCTCAGAAGGTTTACTCCCTGATATACAGCTGCCTACCCCCTTCGTAAGTGCAGGTCCTAAATGAGCTTTTTTCTCTGTTCCCTCACCACAATCCAGATTCTTTTGGGGAGTTACCAGTACAGTAACCATACCAGGAAGTACTTAATTATTAAGCTACTGCTATTCTTAATCTCAGTGGAGATATTTACTGATAAACAGCTACCTACGCAGCATGTTCATGTCGTTCCTAAATGAGCTTTATCTCTATGCCCTCACCACCAAATCAGATTCTTCTGAGGAGTTCCCAGTACATTATCCTTTCCCCTGTGTAATTACCTTAACAAGCTCCAACTGTTTTTATTCTCAGAAGGTTTACTCCCTGATATACAGCTGCCTACCCCCTTCGTAAGTGCAGGTCCTAAATGAGCTTTTTTCTCTGGTTACCTCACCACAATCCAGATTCTTTAGGGGAGATTCCAGTACAGTAACCATACCAGGAAGTACTTAATTTATTAAGCTACTGCTTTTCTTAATCTCAGTGGAGATATTTACTGATAAACAGCTACCTAAGCAGCATGTTCATTTCGTTCTAAATGAGCTTTCATCTCTCTGCCCTCACCACAAATCAGAATCTTCTGAGGAGTTCCCAGTACATTATCCTTTCCCCTGTGTAATTACCTTAACAAGCTCAGCTGTTTTTATTCTCAGAAGGTTTACTCCCTGATATACACCTGCCTACCCCTTCGTAAGTGCAGGTCCTAAATGAGCTTTTTTCCTGTTCCCTCACCACAATCCAGATTTTTTTGGGAGTTACCAGTACAGTAACCATACCAGGAAGTACTTAATTTATAAGCTACTGCTTTTATTAATCTCAGTGGAGATATTTACTGATAAACAGCTACCTACGCAGCATGTTCATGTCGTTCCTAAATGAGCTTTTTATCTCTCTGCCCTCACCACAAATCAGATTCTTCTGAGGAGTTCCCAGTACATTATCCTTTCCCCTGAGTAATTACCTTAACAACCTCCAGCTGTTTTTATTCTCAGAAGGTTTACTCCCTGATATACAGCTGCCTACCCCCTTCGTAAGTGCAGGTCCTAAAGAGCTTTTTTCTCTGTCCCTCACCACAATCCAGATTCTTTTGGGGAGTTACCAGTAAAGTAACCATAACAGGAAGTACTTAATTTATTAAGCTACTGCTTTTCTTAATCTCAGTGGAGATATTTACTGATAAACAGCTACCTACGCAGCATGTTCATGTCGTTCCTAAATGAGCTTTTATCTCTCTGCCCTCACCACAAATCAGATTCTTCTGAGGAGTTCCCAGTACATTATCCTTTCCCCTGTGTAATTACCTTAACAAAGCTCAGCTGTTTTTATTCTCAGAAGGTTTACTCCCTGATATACAGCTGCCTACCCCCTTCGTAAGTGCAGGTCCTAAATGAGCTTTTTTTCTCTGTTCCCTCACCCTGCCGGCCAGCCGGCAGGGGAACAGAAATCCTGACTGAGGGCGGCAGGGATACGGAAAAGGAAAAATAAGGCAAGAGAAAAAAGACAAGAGACAAAGATGGGGTACGGGAGGTCTACAGCCGTAAGGTTGAACCTCAAGACTGCAGCCTCGTTTATTCTTAACATCCAGCTTATATGCAGTTTGGGAACCAGGAATGGCATAGGGTTACCAAAGTTTAAGAAAATAAGAAAGCTTTTAAGACTGTAAATAACAGGAGGCAATGAAACAAGACAAGGCTGAATGGTAAACATAAGCCAGGCGCCTATGGACACAGTAAAACATCTTGGTAAGTGCTGGCTGTCAATTAAGCCAAATCTTACCGCATTCCTTGTGATAACAGCACAGCCAGAGGTCAGGATGAGCTTAGCTGCTAGCTCGGCTCCCGACAGTTCCCCCGTCTTTTTATTAAAAGAAGCGAACCCGCCTGTCTTAGGTGGGGTGGGTGCCCCAGCCCGCCTTACCCGTCTTGGGGAACAACTTCAGAGCAGTGCTGAAGGCCCTGTCTTAGGTCGGTCTAAGGCTGGCACCGCCTCATACCCGTCTCTGGCTGCGGTTCCTCTCGGGGGAAATTCATTTACTTGGAGCTTGACCTTATGCAGCTGGCTGGCTAAACTCATGAAAGAGTTTTGCAATATGCGTACAATGCAAGGAAGACATAGGCAAGCCATCAGCAAAAGTATCCCTGGGCCGAGCAATGTCATTAGCAGCCCCTTAACGTTAGTTAAGGAAGGGACATACTGTTGAAGTTGTTCAAACAGTTCTTTTGCTGTTTCTGCCACTTTAAAGTCCAAAGGCGGAGCCTGTTCTAGTCCGGCTATTTGTCTATGGAGTTGAAAGAGATCTAAGGACAAGTTATTATGGTGCCAAATACCATTTAGATGTGCTACAACTTGTTCCCAAGGATAGCTTGACCCATTATACTTATGGGGGGTCACACAAATAAAGTCAAACCCAGCATGACAGCGCACCCGTTGCAAGTTTGTAAGGCACGAATTTGTTCTCCCAGAGACAACACAGATTCATACAATGCTTCTAATTTTTGTTCTACCTTATCATCAATCCTGCCTTGAAAGTGCAGGGCTTGCGTGGTATTATGAGCAAGCTGATTAACACGGTGAGCTGTCTGCACATTTTGTGTTAAAGCCACAGTAGCCGCTGCAGCAGAGGCAGCTAAGGAAATAAAGGCTTAAAATTCCTGCTATTAGTAGCCCTACAAATCGTCTAGGGCGCATAAGTTCTTTTAAATGTTTTAACACTTGGATACCTGTTTCTTCATACCAAGCTTCAGATAAGTTTACAGGAAGCATAACAAATGGTGGTTGCTTAATAACAATTACAGAATCAGTAAGGCCACTATACAAGCAATTTGTAAAAGAACAGTTAGTGCAAGTAACATTGAAATACATGGCTCCTATAGAAATATTAAAAGGTCCATACATAATAGCATAAGGGGGGTGTTACACAACTCATAATATTTTTTAAAGAAGTAGAAGTGGGCCAGGAGATATTATTCAGAGCAGCACTAACATCCAGACATGACGTTGAGGGCGCCCATTCATCCACCACAGACCTGGGTTGTACTTGTTGGTGAGATTAGCTCCGGACCAGTCTGTCAGCTGAGAATTAGTTCCTGAAATATTGGTTATAAAAGGGTGATCATGTCTACACTTTATGGGGTGCAGTTCTCCGTGGATTCTACAATTTGAGAGGAGTTGATGCAGCGAGGTATCATGAAGGATGAGGTAGAATTGGCACTTACAGGAACCCAGTAGGCAATGAAGTCATTTGTATACTATACACTTGACTTTTATCAGGAATCCAAATTCTATAGTTTATGGATTGCATCACAGTACAGCCTGGAATATAACTGTTGGAGTCAGTTGTAAAGCATAAAGGGGTTCCAATGCCAGAAGCTGCAAAATCTCCCATTTTAACGTGTTGGACAAAAGGGTCTGGAGCTGTACCGTACGCTGATCTGTTGACATGGACGAACACCTCAGCTTCCTCCCAGGTCGCAGGGTGCACAATCGGTGGATCTGGCACATAAGCCAGTGGGTCAGCGCTTGTACTGTTCTGATGAGTTTCCACAATCTGAACACAACGCTCAGGTAGCCAGCGGGCATCATTTTCATCCTGTGAAAAAACACAGACATGTCCTCGACCCCATGTCAGTACGGGATCGGGCCCGTGCCAAGCACTTGTTAAAGGATCTTTCCACTTAACTTGAGCAAAAGCTCTTTGCTCTCTCTTTTCCCAGAACCGCTGTGGTGCAGAAAGGCCATATAGTCCAAATTTAAAAAATTTAGTACGAATAAAGCATGAGAAAGTATATTAACAGGAGAGAAGGGGTATAGTTTCCCCCCCCCTTTTTAATTTAGAAATTTGATGTTTTAACAAACTGTTGGCCCGTTTGACAACTCCTTGACCATGAGGACTATAGGGAATTCCTGTAGAATGAACAATTTGGTAAGATTTGTAAAAAGTTTGAAAAGCTCGTCCAACATATCCCGGACCATTATCAGTTTTAATATGTTTAGGAAGTCCCATAGTAGCAAAGCAGCATAAGGCACGGGAGATACAATGTTTGCCAGCTTCCGCGCTAAGAGGAGTAGCTATAATAAAATTAGAGTAAGTGTCTATTGTAACATGGACAAAGCGGAGCCGTCCAAAAGAGGGGACGTGGGTAACATCCATTTGCCACACATGGTTAGCCACTAAGCCTCGAGGATTAATCCCATTGGAGGGCACAGGCAGGAAGGTAGCACAGTTGGGACAAGTTTTTAGAATTTGACGAGCTGCCTCACGAGTAATATGAAATTGCTGACGTAAGGCACGACTGTTTTGATGGTGGGCCGCATGTGATTGCTTTGCCAAGTCAATTTGAGAAAGAAAAATTTGGGTAGCCTCATCCGTAACAGCATTGCCCTCACTTAATGGTCCAGGAAGCTTAGTATGAGCACGTATAAATCCAAAAAAACACGGACAGGTGCGAGAGCGAAGAAGAAGTTGTATCTGGCGAAAAAGAGTTTGGATAGTGGAATTAGCTGTTACCAATAAAAGGGACAGTTTCAATGACCTGAAGGGCTCGAATAACATAATGACTATCTGAATATAAATTAAAGGCTTTAGTAGGTAGAAGAGTAAAGGCCTCTAAAACTGCTTGAAGTTCAACTTCCTGGGCAGAAGAAAGCCCAGTGTCCCAAGATCTAGTTTCACCATCAATAGTAAGAGCTGCTGTTCCATTAGAGGATCCGTCTGTAAACACCAAGGCAGCCATAGAAAGCGGAGATAAAGATACAAACTGAGGAAATATAAAAGTGTAAGAAGAGGCGAAATGAAGTAACTTGTTAGAGGGATAATGATGTGAAATTGTGCCCACAAAATTGGCCCAAGCAATGGCCCAGGAATCACAATGAATATAAAGCCATTCTTGCTGCTGCAAGGTATAGGGGATATAAATAACCTATGGATCTCGTCCAAGTACTTACAAGATTCCACACGGCACATATGGACTAAGGTGGCTACCAATTCATAATAAGGAGTTAACAATTTTGAAGAGTAGTAGCAGGCAAGGAAAGCCACAAAAGGGGTCCCTTCTGCCAGAGGACCGCTGTTGGAGAATGAGGTGTAGTTAAAATATAAGCTTCCCAAGGGGCTGAGTAATCAATATAATTTATATGTTGGGAAGAAATGGCAGAATTTACTATGCTCAAGGCTTCTGCTGCTTCAGTTGTCATTTCTCTGGGAGATGTAGGGTCAAGGTCCCCCTTTAATAGATCAAATAAGGGTTTTAATTCAGCTGTGGACAATTTAAGATAAGGGAGAAGCCAATTAATATCTCCCAGAAATTTTGAAAATCATACCAAAGTATGTAAATGAGAAGTCTTAACCTGTAATTTCTGACTAGTAAAATAATAAGGACCCAAAATATGACCAAAAGGGATTTTTATTTTTCTCTGCCTGGGCTGGCTTTGAACTATCCAAAGAGTCTTAGCCATAAAAGCCCTTTTTATTTCCAATTAAAGCAACAGGAGAACAAAAGGAGTAGAGTTTAACCTGTAAGTTGACCACCAAGTAGTTGCCAGAGTTTTGCTGTAACAGTTAAAGAACAGCAGACTGAATGGGGTCCATGTGCCATTAAATCTAAATCATATTATTTAACCTTACCTTACTGGCACGTGAAAGAGAAAACAAATAAATAACAATAAAAGTCTCAGCTCAGTGGATCTGAAGTGGCTGTGTCTTCCATCCCAAATTAGCAGGCCAGCAGGAGAGATGGTTTGCATCTGGATAATTCTTTAGTAGTGTTCCCTGGATAGGCTGTCACATTTCCTGCTTGTTGCCTGTTAAATTTCTACACAGACTGGTTAAGGGCATTTTTAAACAGATTTTAGAAGGCTTGGGCCTTTAACCATCTTTCTAGTCACAAAATCCACACAGATTGAAGGCCAACCAAGTCTGCTCTCTGTAGCAGCCAGGGCAGTTTCTGAGTCACAAACAACTCCCAGTTTGGGAGCCTACTGTGGAGGCAGCTTTCTGTAGCCATAGACTGCCACGGTCCACTCAGATAGCACACATGTCAACCTGTATCCTATAAAGCAAGATATTAATTTTGGCTCCAGAAAATTTAGGTTAATAGTTACACCTGTGCAGTTATTTCAAAATGACTCTGGTCCCTTGATCTTAAAGAGTTTATGAGAGCACAGCGAAAAAAGAAAAAAAAAATGGAGAAGCAAAATCTTAGTGTATACCAAAGAATTGTCAGGATTAGATGTACACTTGACTCTTAGCATAGATAGACATAAAGAATAACACACTGGTTGTACATCATTGTACTTATATCACGTGCTGTATATTAAAACCTTTTGGAGGTTTTTCTTAGACACATTTGTTTGCTCCCAAACATATCAGTTTGGGCTTAAAACCTGTTTTTTGTTTTGTTTTTAAGTTTTACCAACACATAGAAATAGACATAGACACACATACACATATAGACAATGTGCACATGTTTTGGGGAGCGCTTAGATTTGTTCTTTAATTGGCCATGTAAGTTTTTCTGGAATTCCAGTGGCAAATGATATTATTTTGCCTATATTCTAGAACCACGTGGTTAGATAGTAAACAAAAAAGCCTTTTCAGCAAACCAAAATTTTCAGATCATCTGAAAAGCCACATTTTGAGAAACCAGTTTAGCTCCCAAGGGGAGCTTATGGGAGACAGGACATGAACACAGACAGTGAGCTCACAGTAAGACACCTTCATCTTCCAGCATTTGAATTGTAAGGCACCTTTGAAATGCAAGGCCACAGGGACTCCAAGTCCCTGTCCAGCCTCCAGGAATTTGGCATGCTTGTCACCTGGGGGATGGGCAGGCTTTCACTCCAACCAGTCCTATTGTCTACCATGTACTCAATGCTAGAGAAAGTTTATGATTTAGCCAAACAAGCAGAATTTAACTGAGTCCTCGAAAACTTAAACATCACTAACAAGAATAGAAAGCCTTTCTTTGAGTCTTTTAAAGCAGATATTAAACAAATATCGATACCCATCCTATGTCACAGGCAGGCAGGCAGAGTTTAGAGGGAGGCAGGAAAAGAGACAGAGAGAACTTCATCTGCCTGAGCGCTCATAGAAGTTAGGTAAGTCCTGCAAAATATTCCAAATATATAAGATTGGGCTCAAACTTGAGCAGCTTTCCTGAAACAATTTAGACTTGACGAGCAACAGCTGAGCTGAACTAGAGATCAGTTATCTCCAAACACCCACAATTGCTTGATCTCCTTGACCTAGCCCAGTGGATTTATGGAAAAATGTAAGCTCCAGGCTAATGGTCACTCACCCTGGTTGGGGTTTCAAATCTGTCCTGGTGGATGGAAATAGAGCGCTCGGGTCAGGAGAAGTTACCTCGGTGGTGTTAGCATTTCCTAGGCTCAGGTTCCTTCCCCCTGCTAGCAGCCTGCACCTAGGAGAGCTGTAAGTCTGCAGGACTCCCTTTAAAGGAGTTTGTTGTTCTGGATGAAGCTGTGACAACAGAGCTTTAACTGATTTTTAACATAGTCTCAACATAGGTCAATCTATCTTTAATAGGCTTATTGAATACTTTTCTCCTCAGAGTCTGAGCCATCTGAGTCTTCCTTAATGTCTAGCTCAGTGGGTTCAGGTCTTGTTAATTTTCTCAGCTCTTCCCAGGCAGCAGCCATACGCTCCCGGAGCTGGGCAACACTCCATCAGGTCCCTGTTCAGTTTCTCCAATCGACTGATCGAATTTAATCTATTCATGTCTAGGATCTAAGCAATCTCGGACCAGAAACCAAAGAATAATAGCATCCACTGAGGTCTTCTCAGGGCCAGTTGCATCATAATGTTCCTTTTTTTTTTTTTTTTTTTTCCTAGCAAGTTTCTAAGTTATTGGTTCCTTCCTCCAGGAACTGGGGGCATGCTTTCTCAATAAAATAAAAGAAACGTTCTAAGTTACATTGGCCAACTTTCACTGCCCGGGCATTAAGCATGCCTTTGGGGGCCTGCATGTATAGCATGCGGCTATTACCTTGTCCCATAATTTATTACTCCCGACGATACACTCTCCTCCCGCTCTCCTCCCCAAGCATTCGGACGTGCTTACCTGAGCGGGGGTCACCTGCCGTCGATCCCAGGCCTTCAAGTCCCTGTTCCAGGCGCCAAACCTGCCGGGCCAGCCGGCAGAGGGAACAGAAATCCTGACTGAGGGGCGGCAGGGGATACGGAAAAGGAAAAATAAGGCAAGAGAAAAAAGACAAGAGACAAAGATGGGGTACGGGAGGTCTACAGCCGTAAGGTTGAACCTCAAGACTGCAGCCTCGTTTATTCTTAACATCCAGCTTATATGCAGTTTGGGAACCAGGGAATGGCATAGGGTTACCAAAGTTTAAGAAAATAAGAAAGCTTTTAAGACTGTAAATAACAGGAGGCAATGAAACAAGACAAGGCTGAATGGTAAACATAAGCCAGGCGCCTATGGACACAGTAAAACATCTTGGTAAGTGCTGGCTGTCAATTAAGCCAAATCTTACCGCATTCCTTGTGATAACAGCACAGCCAGAGGTCAGGATGAGCTTAGCTGCTAGCTCAGCTCCCGACACCTCACCACAATCCAGATTCTTTTGGAGAGGTTACCAGTACAGTAACCATACCAGGAAGTACTTAATTTATTAAGCTACTGCTTTCTAATCTCAGTGGAGATATTACTGATAACTGCTACCTACGCAGCATGTTCATGTCGTTCCTAAATGAGCTTTTATCTCTCTGCCCTCACCACAAATCAGATTCTTCTGAGGAGTTCCCAGTACATTATCCTTTCCCCTGTGTAATTACCTTAACAAGCTCCAGCTGTTTTTATTCTCAGAAGGTTTCCTCCCTGATATACAGCTGCCTACCCCCTTCGTAAGTGCAGGTCCTAAATGAGCTTTTTTCTCTGGTCCCTCACCACAATCCAGATTCTTTTGGGGAGTTACCAGTACAGTAACCATACCAGGAAGTACTTAATTTATTAAGCTACTGCTTTTCTTAATCTCAGTGGAGATATTTACTGATAAACAGCTACCTACGCAGCATGTTCATGTCGTACCTAAATGAGCTTTTATCTCTCTGCCCTCACCACAAATCAGATTCTTCTGAGGAGTTCCCAGTACATTATCCTTTCCCCTGTGTAATTACCTTAACAAGCTCCAGCTGTTTTTATTCTCAGAACGTTTACTCCCTGATATACAGCTGCCTACCCCCTTCGTAAGTGCAGGTCCTAAATGAGCTTTTTTCTCTGTTCCCTCCCCACAATCCAGATTCTTTTGGGGAGTTACCAGTACAGTAACCATACCAGGAAGTACTTAATTTATTAAGCTACTGCTTTTCTTAATCTCAGTGGAGATATTTACTGATAAACAGCTACCTACGCAGCATGTTCATGTCGTTCCTAAATGAGCTTTTATCTCTCTGCCCTCACCACAAATCAGATTCTTCTGAGGAGTTCCCCAGTACATCATCCTTTCCCCTGTGTAATTACCTTAACAAGCTCCAGCTGTTTTTATTCTCAGAAGGTTTACTCACTGATATACAGCTGCTTACCCCCTTCGTAAGTGCAGGTCCTAAATGAGCTTTTTTCTCTGTTCCCTCTCCACAATCCAGATTCTTTTGGGGAGTTACCCAGTACAGTAACCATACCAGGAAGTACTTAATTTATTAAGCTACTGCTTTTCTTAATCTCTGTGGAGATATTTACTGATAAAGATGCTACCTACGCAGCATGTCATGTCGTTCCTAAATGAGCTTTTATCTCTCTGCCCTCACCACAAATCAGATTCTTCTGAGGAGTTCCCAGTACATTATCCTTTCCCCTGTGTATTACCTTAACAAGATCCAGCTGTTTTTATTCTCAGAAGATTTACTCCCTGATATACAGCTGCCTACCCCCTTCGTAAGTGCAGGTCCTAAATGAGCTTTTTTCTCTGTTCCCTCACCACAATCCAGATTCTTTTGGGGAGTTACCATTACAGTAACCATACAGGAAGTACTTAATTTATTAAGCTACTGCTTTTCTAAATCTCAGTGGAGATATTTACTGATAAACAGCTACCTACGCATCATGTTCATGTCGTTCCTGAATGAGCTTTTATCTCTCTGCCCTCACCACAAATCAGATTCTTCTGAGGATGTTCCCAGTACATTATCCTTTCCCCTGTGTAATTACCTTAACAAGCTCCAGCTGTTTTTATTCTCAGAAGGTTTCCTCCGTGATATACAGCTGCCTACCCCCTTCCTAAGTGCAGGTCCTAAATGAGATTTTTTCTCTGTTCCCTCACCACAATCCAGATTCTATTGGGGAGTTACCAGTACAGTAACCATACCAGGAAGTACTTTATTTATTAAGCTACTGCTTTTCTTAATCTCAGTGGAGATATTTACTGACAAACAGCTACCTACGCAGCTTGTTCATGTCGTTCCTAAATGAGCTTTTATCTCTCTGCCCTCACCACAAATCAGATTCTTCTGAGGAATTCCCAGTACATTATCCTTTCCCTGTGTAATTACCTTATACAAGCTACAGCTGTTTTTATTCTCAGAAGGTTTACTCCCTGATATACAGGCTGCCTACCCCCTTCGTAAGTGCAGGTCCCTAAATGAGCTTTTTTCTCTGTTCCCTCACCACAATCCAGATTCTTTTGGGGAGTTACCAGTACAGTAACCATACCAGGAAGTACTTAATTTATTAAGCTACTGCTATTCTTAATCTCAGTGGAGATATTTACTGATAAACAGCTACCTATGCAGCATGTTCATGTCGTTCCTAAATGAGCTTTTATCTCTCTGCCCTCACCACAAATCAGATTCTTCTGAGGAGTTCCCAGTACATTATCCTTTCCCCTGTGTAATTACCATAACAAGCTCCAACTGTTTTTTATTCTCAGAAGGTTTACTCCCTGATATACAGCTGCCTACCCCCTTCGTAAGTGCAGGTCTTAAATGAGCTTTTTTCTCTGTTACCTCACACAATCCAGATTCTTTTGGGGAGATACCAGTACAGTAACCATACCAGGAAGTACTTAATTTATTAAGCTACTGCTTTTCTTAATCTCAGTGAAGATATTTACTGATAAACAGCTACCTACACAGCATGTTCATGTCGTTCCTAATTGAGCTATTATCTCTCTGCCCTCACCACAAATCAGATTCTTCTGAGGATTTCCCAGTACATTATCCTTTCCCCTGTGTAATTACCTTAACAATCTCCAGCTGTTATTATTCTCAGAAGGTTTCCTCCCTGATATCAGCTGCCTACCCCCTTCGTAAGTGCAGGTCCTAAATGAGCCTTTTTTCTCTGTTACCTCACCACAATCCAGATTCTTTTGGGGAGTTACCAGTACAGTAACCATCCCAAGAAGTACTTAATTTATTAAGCTACTGCTTTTCTTAATCTCAGTTGGAGATATTTACTGATAAACAGCTACCTACGCAGCATGTTCATGTCGTTCCTAAATGAGCTTTTATCTCTCTGCCCTCACCACAAATCAGATTCTTCTGAGAGTTCCCATACAATTATCCTTTCCCCTGTGTAATTACCTTAACAAGCTCCAACTGTTTTTATTCTCAGAAGGTTTACTCCCTGATATACAGCTGCCTACCCCCTCGTAAGTGCAGGTCCTAAATGAGCTTTTTTCTCTGTTACCTCACCACAATCCAGATTCTTTTGGGGAGATACCAGTACAGTAACCATACCAGGAAGTACTTAATTTATTAAGCTACTGCTTTTCTTAATCTCAGTGGAGATATTTACTGATAAACAGCTACCTAAGCAGCATGTTCATTTCGTTCTAAATGAGCTTTTATCTCTCTGCCCTCACCACAAATCAGATTCTTCTGAGGAGTTCCCAGTACATTATCCTCTCCCCTGAGTAATTACCTTAACAAGCTCCAGCTGTTTTTATTCTCAGAAAGTTTACTCCCTGATATACAGCTGCCTACCCCCTTCGTAAGTGCAGGTCCTAAATGAGCTTTTTTCTCTGTTCCCTCACCACAATCCAGATTCTTTTGGGGAGTTACCAGTACAGTAACCATACCAGGAAGTACTTAATTTATTAAGCTACTGCTTTTCTTAATCTCAGTGGAGATATTTCCTGATAAACAGCTACCTACGCAGCATGTTCATGTCGTTCCTAAATGAGCTTTTATCTCTCTGCCCTCACCACAAATCAGATTCTTCTGAGGAGTTCCCAGTACATTATCCTTTCCCCTGTGTAATTACCTTAACAAGCTCCAACTGTTTATATTCTCAGAAGGTTTACTCCCTGATATACAGCTGCCTACCCCCTTCGTAAGTGCAGGTCCTAAATGAGCTTTTTTCTCTGTTCCCTCCCCACAATCCAGATTCTTTTGGGGAGATACCAGTACAGTAACCATACCAGGAAGTACTTAATTTATTAAGCTACTGCTTTTCTTAATCTCAGTGGAGATATTTACTGATAAACAGCTACCTACGCAGCATGTTCATGTCGTTCCTAAATGAGCTTTTATCTCTCTGCCCTCACCACAAATCAGATTCTTCTGAGGAGTTCCCAGTACATTATCCTTTCCCCTGTGTAATTACCTTAACAAGCTCCAGCTGTTTTTATTCTCAGAAGGTTTACTCCCTGATATACAGCTGCCTACCCCCTTCGTAAGTGCAGGTCCTAAATGAGCATTTTTCTCTGTTACCTCACCACAATCCAGATTCTTTTGGGGAGATTCCAGTACAGTAACCATACCAGGAAGTACTTAATTTATTAAGCTACTGCTTTTCTTAATCTCAGTGGAGATATTTACTGATAAACAGCTACCTAAGCAGCAGTTCATGTCGTTCCTAAATGAGCTTTTATCTCTCTGCCCTCACCACAATCAGATTCTTCTGAGGAGTTCCCAGTACATTATCCTTTCCCCTGTGTAATTACCTTAACAAGCTCCAGCTGTTTTTATTCTCAGAAGGTTTACTCCCTGATATACAGCTGCCTACCCCCTTCGTAAGTGCAGGTCCTAAATGAGCTTTTTTCTCTGTTCCCTCACCACATCCAGATTCTTTTGGGGAGTTACCAGTACAGTAACCATACCAGGAAGTACTTAATTTATTAAGCTACTGCTTTTCTTAATCTCAGTGGAGATATTACTGATAAACAGCTACCTACGCAGCATGTTCATGTCGTTCCTAAATGAGCTTTTTATCTCTCTGCCTTCACCACAAATCAGATTCTTCTGAGTAGTTCCCAGTACATTATCCTTTCCCCTGTGTAATTACCTTAACAAGCTATAGCTGTTTTTATTCTCAGAAGGTTTACTCCCTGATATACAGCTGCTACCCCCTTCGTAAGTGCAGGTCCTAAATGAGCTTTTTTCTGTTCCTCACCACAATCCAGATTCTTTTGGGGATTTACCAGTACAGTAACCATACCAGGAAGTACTTAATTTATTAAGCTACTGCTTTCCTTAATCTCAGTGGAGATATTACTGATAACAGCTACCTACGCAGCATGTTCATGGCGTTCCAAATGAGCTTTTTATCTCTCTGCCCTCACCACAAATCAGATTCTTCTGAGGAGTTCCCAGTACATTATCCTTTCCCTGTGTAATTACCTTAACAAGCTCCAGCTGTTTTTATTTTCAGAAGGTTTACTCCCTGATATACAGCTGCCTACCCCCTTCGTAAGTGCAGGTCCTAATGAGCTTTTTTCTCTGTTCCCTCCCCACAATCCAGATTCTTTTGGGGAGTTACCAGTACAGTAACCATACCAGGAAGTACTTAATTTATTAAGCTACTGCTTTTCTTAATCTCAGTGGAGATATTTCCTGATAAACAGCTACCTACGCAGCATGTTCATGTCGTTCCTAAATGAGCTTTTATCTCTCTGCCCTCACAAAAATCAGATTCTTCTGAGGATTTCCCAGTACATTATCCTTTCCCCTGTGTAATTACCTTAACAAGCTCCTGCTGTTTTTATTCTCAGAAGTTTTCCTCCGTGATATACAGCTGCCTACCCCCTTCGTAAGTGCAGGTCCTAAATGAGCTTTTTTCTCTGTTCCCTCACCACAATCCAGATTCTTTTGGGGAGTTACCAGTACAGTAACCATACCAGGAAGTACTTAATTTATTAAGCTACTGCTTTTCTTATCTCAGTGGAGATATTTACTGATAAACAGCTACCTACGCAGCATGTTCATGTCGTTCCTAAATGAGCTTTTATCTCTCTGCCCTCACCACAAATTAGATTCTTCGGAGGAGTTCCCAGTACATTATCCTTTCCCTGTGTAATTACCTTAACAATCTCAGCTGTTTTTATTCTCAGAAGGTTTACTCCCTGATATACAGCTTCCTACCCCTTCGTAAGTGCAGGTCCTAAATGAGCTTTTTTCTCTGTTCCCTCCCCACAATCCAGATTCTTTGGGAGTTACCAGTACAGTAACCATACCAGGAAGTACTTAATTTATTTTTTTTATTTTTTTTTTTTTTGGCCATTCCTGGGCTTGGACTCAGGGCCTGAGCACTGTCCCTGGCTTCCTTTGCTCAAGGCTAGCACTCTGCCACTTGAGCACAGCGCCACTTCTGGCCATTTTCTGTATATGTGGTGCTGGGGAATCGAACCCAGGGCCACATGTATATGAGGCAGGCACTCTTGCCACTAGCCACTAGTCCCCTATCCCGAAGTACTTAATTTATTAAGCTACTGCTTTTCTTAATCTCAGTGGAGATATTTACTGATAAACAGCTACCTACGCAGCATGTTCATGTCGTCCTAAATGAGCTTTTATCTCTCTGCCCTCACCACAAATCACATCTTCTGAGGAGTTCCCAGTACATTATCCTTTCCCTGTGTAATTACCTTAACAAGATCCAGCTGTTTTTATTCTCAGAAGGTTTACTCCCTGATATACAGCTGCCTACCCCCCTTCGTAAGTGCAGGTCCTAAATGAGCTTTTTTCTCTGTTCCCTCACCACAATCCAGATTCTTTGGGGAGTTACCAGTACAGTAACCAACAGGAAGTACTTAATTTATTAAGCTACTGCTTTTCTTAATCTCAGTGGAGATATTTACTGATAAACAGCTACCTACGCAGCATGTTCATGTCGTTCCTAAATCAGCTTTTATCTCTCTGCCCTCACCACAAATCAGATTCTTCTGATTAGTTCCGAGTACATTATCCTTTCCCTGTGTGATTACCTTAACAAGCTCCAGGTTTTTTTATTCTCAGAAGGATTCCTCCCTGATATACAGCTGCCTACCCCCTTCGTAAGTGCAGGTCCTAAATGAGCTTTTTTCTCTGTTCCCTCAACACAATCCAGATTCTTTTGGGGAGTTACCAGTACAGTAACCATACTAGAAGTACTTAATTTATTAAGCTACTGCTTTTCTTAATCTCAGTGGAGATATTTACTGATAAACAGCTACCTACGCAGCATGTTCATGTCGTTCCTAAATGAGCTTTTATATCTCTGCCCTCACACAAATCAGATTCTTCTGAAGAGTTCCCAGTACATTATCCTTTCCCCTGTGTAATTACCTTAACAAGCTCCAGCTGTTTTTATTCTCAGAAGGTTTACTCCCTGATATACAGCTGCCTACCCCCTTCGTAAGTGCAGGTCCTAAATGAGCTTTTTTCTCTGTTCCCTCACCACAATCCAGATTCTTTTGGGGAGTAACCAGTACAGTAACCATACCAGGAAGTACTTAATTTATTAAGCTACTGCTTTTCTTAATCTCAGTGGAGATATTTACTGATAAACAGCTACCTACCCAGCATGGTCATGTCGTTCCTAAATGAGCTTTTATCTCTCTGCCCTCACCACAAATTAGATTCTTCTGAGAGTTCCCAGTACATTATCCTTTCCCCTGTGTAATTACCTTAACAAGCTCCAGCTGTTTTTATTCTCGGAAGGTTTACTCCCTGATATACAGCTGCCTACCCCCTTCGTAAGTGCAGGTCCTAAATGAGCTTTTTTCTCTGTTCCCTCCCACAATCCAGATTCTTTTGGGGAGTTACCAGTACAGTAACCATACCAGGAAGTACTTAATTTATTTTTTTTTTATTTATTTTTTTTTTTGGCCATTCCTGGGGCTTGGACTCAGGGCCTGAGCACTGTCCCTGGCTTCCTTTTGCTCAAGGCTAGCACTCTGCCACTTGAGCCACAGCGCCACTTCTGGCCATTTTCTGTATATGTGGTGCTGGGGAATCGAACCCAGGGCCTCATGTATATGAGGCAGGCACTATTGCCACTAGGCCATATCCCCAGCCGAAGTACTTAATTTATTAAGCTACTGCTTTTCTTAATCTCAGTGGAGATATTTACTGATAAACAGCTACCTACGCAGCATGTTCATGTCGTTCCTAAATGAGCTTTTATCTCTCTGCCCTCACCACAAATCACATTCTTCTGAGGAGTTCCCAGTACATTATCCTTTCCCCTGTGTAATTACCTTAACAAGATCAGCTGTTTTTATTCTCAGAAGGTTTACTCCCCTGATATACAGCTGCCTACCCCCTTCGTAAGTGCAGGTCCTAAATGAGCTTTTTTCTCTGTTCCCTCACCACAATCCAGATTCTTTTGGGAGTTACCAGTACAGTAACCATACCAGGAAGTACTTAATTTATTAAGCTACTGCTTTTCTTAATCTCAGTGGAGATATTTACTGATAAACAGCTACCCTACGCAGCATGTTCATGTCGTTCCTAAATGAGCTTTTATCTCTCTGCCCTCACCACAAATCAGATTCTTCTGAGGAGTTCCAGTACATTATCCTTTCCCCTGTGTAATTACCTTACAAGCTCCAGCTGTTTTTATTCTCAGAAGGTTTCCTAGCTGATATACAGCTGCCTACCCCCTTCGTAAGTGCAGGTCCTAAATGAGCTTTTTTCTCTGTTCCCTCACACAATCCAGATTCTTTTGGGGAGTTACCAGTACAGTAACCATACCAGCAAGTAATTAATTTATTAAGCTAATGCTTTTCTTAATCTCAGTGGAGATATTACGGATAAACAGCTACCTACGCAGCATGTTCATGTCTTTCCTAAATGAGCTTTTATCTCTCTGCCCTCACCAAAAATCAGATTCTTCTGAGGAGTTCCCAGTACATTGTCCTTTCCCCTGTGTAATTTCCTTAACAAGCTCCAGCTGTTTTTATTCTCAGAAGGTTTACTCCCTGATATACAGCTGCCTACCCCCTTCGTAAGTGCAGGTCCTAAATGAGCTTTTTCTCTGTTCCCTCACCACAATCCAGATTCTTTTGGGGAGATACCAGTAAAGTAACCATACCAGGAAGTACTTAATTTATTAAGCTGATGCTTTTGTAATCTCCGTGGAGATATTTACTGATAAACAGCTACCTACGCACATGTTCATGTCGTTCCTAAATGAGCTTTTATCTCTCTGCCCTCACCACAAATCAGATTCTTCTGAGGAGTTCCCAGTACATTATACTTTCCCCTGTGTAATTACCTTAACAAGCTCAGCTGTTTTTATTCTCAGAAGGTTTACTCCGTGATATACAGCTGCCTACCCCCTTCGTAAGTGCAGGTCCTAAATGAGCTTTTTTCTCTGTTCCCTCACCACAATCCAGATTCTTTTGGGAGTTACCAGTACAGTAACCATACCAGGAAGTACTTAATTTATTAAGCTACTGCTTTTCTTAATCTCAGTGGAGATATTTACTGATAAACAGCTACCTACGCAGCATGTTCATGTCGTTCCTAAATGAGCTTTTATCTCTCTGCCCTCACCACAAATCAGATTCTTCTGATTAGTTCCGAGTACATTATCCTTTCCCCTGTGTGATTACCTTAACAAGCTCCAGGTTTTTTTATTCTCAGAAGGATTCCTCCCTGATATACAGCTGCCTACCCCCCTTCGTAAGTGCAGGTCCTAAATGAGCTTTTTTCTCTGTTCCCTCACCACAATCCAGATTCTTTTGGGGAGTTACCAGTACAGTAACCATACTAGGAAGTACTTAATTTATTAAGCTACTGCTTTTCTTAATCTCAGTGGAGATATTTACTGATAAACAGCTACCTACGCAGCATGTTCATGTCGTTCCTAAATGAGCTTTTATATCTCTGCCCTAACCAAAAATCAGATTCTTCTGAGGAGTTCCCAGTACATTATCCTTTCCCCTGTGTAATTACCTTAACAAGCTCCAGCTGTTTTTATTCTCAGAAGGTTTACTCCCTGATATACAGCTGCCTACCCCCTTCGTAAGTGCAGGTCCTAAATGAGCTTTTTTCTCTGTTCCCTCACCACAATCCAGATTCTTTTGGGGAGTTACCAGTACAGTAACCATACCAGGAAGTACTTAATTTATTAAGCTACTGCTTTCTTAATCTCAGTGGAGATATTTACTGATAAACAGCTACCTACGCAGCATGTTCATGTCGTTCCTAAATGAGCTTTATATCTCTGCCCTAACCAAAATCAGATTCTTCTGAGGAGTTCCCAGTACATTATCCTTTCCCCTGTGTAATTACCTTAACAAGCTCCAGCTGTTTTTATTCTCAGAAGGTTTACTCCCTGATATACAGCTGCCTACCCCCTTCGTAAGTGCAGGTCCTAATGAGCTTTTTTCTCTGTTCCCTCACCACAATCCAGATTCTTTTGGGAGTAACCAGTACAGTAACCATACCAGGAAGTACTTAATTTATTAAGCTACTGCTTTTCTTAATCTCAGTGGTGATATTTACTGATAAACAGCTACCTACCAGCATGGTCATGTCGTTCCTAAATGAGCTTTTATCTCTCTGCCCTCACCACAAATTAGATTCCTCTGAGGAGTTCCCAGTACATTATCCTTTCCCCTGTGTAATTACCTTAACAAGCTCCAGCTGTTTTTATTCTCTCAGAAGGTTACTCCCTGATATACAGCTGCCTACCCCCTTCGTAAGTGCAGGTCCTAAATGAGCTTTTTTCTCTGTTCCTCCCCACAATCCAGATTCTTTTGGGGAGTACCAGTACAGTAACCATACCAGGAAGTACTTAATTTATTTTGTTTTTTTTTTTTTTTTTTTTTTTTTGGCCATTCCTGGGGCTTGGACTCAGGGCCTGAGCACTGTCCCTGGCTTCCTTTTGCTCAAGGCTAGCACTCTGCCACTTGAGCCACAGCGCCACTTCTGGCCATTTTCTGTATATGTGGTGCTGGGGAATCGAACCCAGGGCCTCATGTATATGAGGCAGGCACTCTTGCCACTAGGCCATATCCCCAGCCCGAAGTACTTAATTTATTAAGCTACTGCTTTTCTTAATCTCAGTGGAGATATTTACTGATAAACAGCTACCTACGCAGCATGTTCATGTCGTTCCTAATGAGCTTTTATCTCTCTGCCCTCACCACAAATCAGATTCTTCTGAGGAGTTCCCAGTACATTATCCTTTCCCCTGTGTAATTACCTTAACAAGATCCAGCTGTTTTTTATTCTCAGAAGGTTTACTCCCTGATATACAGCTGCCTACCCCCTTCGTAAGTGCAGGTCCTAAATGAGCTTTTTTCTCTGTTCCCTCACCACAATCCAGATTCTTTAGGGAGTTACCTGTACAGTAACCATACCAGGAAGTACTTAATTTATTAAGCTACTGCTTTTCTTAATCTAGTGGAGATATTTACTGATAAACAGCTACCTACGCAGCATGTTCATGTCGTTCCTAAATGAGCTTTTATCTCTCTGCCCTCACCACAAATCAGATTCTTCTGAGGAGTTCCCAGTACATTATCCTTTCCCCTGTGTAATTACCTTAACAGCTCCAGCTGTTTTTATTCTCAGAAGGTTTACTCCCTGATATACAGCTGCCTACCCCCTTCGTAAGTGCAGGTCCTAAATGAGCTTTTTTCTCTGTTCCCTCACCACAATCCAGATTCTTTGGGAGATACCAGTACAGTAACCATACCAGGAAGTATTTAATTTATTAAGCTACTGCTTTTCTTAATCTCAGTGGAGATATTTACTGATAACAGCTACCTACGCAGCATGTTCATGTCGTTCCTAATGAGCTTTTATCTCTCTGCCCTCACCACAAATCAGATTCTTCTGAGGAGTTCCCAGTACATTATCCTTTCCCCTGTGTAATTACCTTAACAAGCTCCAGCTGTTTTTATTCTCAGAAGGTTTCCTAGCTGATATACAGCTGCCTACCCCCTTCGTAAGTGCAGGTCCTAAATGAGCTTTTTTCTTGTTCCCTCACCACAATCCAGATTCTTTTGGGAGTTACCAGTACAGTAACCATACCAGGAAGTATTTAATTTATTAAGCTACTTCTTTTCTTAATCTCAGTGGAGATATTTACTGATAAACAGCTACCTACGCAGCATGTTCATGTCGTTCCTAAATGAGCTTTTATCTCTCTGCTCTCACCAAAATCAGATTCTTCTGAGGAGTTCCCAGTACATTATCCTTTCCCCTGTGTATTTACCTTAACATGCACCAGCTGTTTTTATTCTCAGAAGGTTTACTCCCTGATATACAGCTGCTACCCCCTTCGTAAGTGCAGGTCATAAATGAGCTTATTTCTCTGTTCCCTCACCACAATCCAGATTCTTTTGGGGAGTTACCAGTACAGCAACCATACCAGCAAGTACTTAATTTATTAAGCTAATGCTTTTCTTAATCTCAGTGGAGATATTTACGGATAACAGCTACCTACGCAGCATGTTCATGTCTTTCCTAAATGAGCTTTATCTCTCTGCCCTCACCAAAAATCAGATTCTTCTGAGGAGTTCCCAGTACATTGTCCTTTCCCTGTGTAATTTCCTTAACATGCTCCAGCTGTTTTTATTCTCAGAAGGTTTATTCCCTGATATACAGCTGCCCTACCCCCTTCGTAAGTGCAGGTCCTAAATGAGCTTTTTTCTCTGTTCCCTCACCACAATCCAGATTCTTTTGGGGAGATACCAGTAAAGTAACCATACCAGGAAGTACTTAATTTATTAAGCTGATGCTTTTCTTAATCTCCGTGGAGATATTTACTGATAAACAGCTACCTACGCAGCATGTTCATGTCGTTCCTAAATGAGCTTTTATCTCTCTGCCCTCACCACAAATCAGATTCTTCTGAGGAGTTCCAGTACATTATCCTTTCCCCTGTGTAATTACCTTAACAAGCTCCAGCTGTTTTTATTCTCAGAAGGTTTACTCCGTGATATACAGCTGCCTACCCCCTTCGTAAGTGCAGGTCCTAAATGAGCTTTTTTCTCTGTTCCCTCACCACAATCCAATTCTTTGGGGAGTTACCAGTACAGTAACCATACCAGGAAGTACTTAATTTATTAAGCTACTGCTTTTCTTAATCTCAGTGGAGATATTTACTGATAAACAGCTACCTACGCAGCATGTTCATGTCGTTCCTAATGAGCTTTTATCTCTCTGCCCTCACCACAAATCAGATTCTTCTGATTAGTTCCGAGTACATTATACTTTCCCCTGTGTGATTACCTTAACAAGCTCCAGTTTTTTTATTCTCAGAAGGATTCCTCCCTGATATACAGCTGCCTACCCCCTTCGTAAGTGCTGGTCCTAAATGAGCTTTTTTCTCTGTTCCCCTCACCACAATCCTGATTCTTTTGGGGAGTTACCAGTACAGTAACCATACCAGGAAGTACTTAATTTATTAAACTACTGCTTTTCTTAATCTCAGTGGAGATATTTACTGATAAACAGCTACCTACGCAGCATGTTCATGTCGTTCCTACATGACTTTTACCTCTCTGCCCTCACCACAAATCAGATTCTTCTGAGGAGTTCCCAGTACATTATCCTTTCCCTGTGTAATTACCTTAACAAGCTCCAGCTGTTTTTATTCTCAGAAGGTTACTCCCTGATATACAGCTGCCTACCCCCTTCGTAAGTGCAGGTCCTAACTGAGCTTTTTTCTCTGTTCCCTCACCACAATCCAGATTCTTTTGGGGAGTTACCAGTACAGTAACCATACTAGGAAGTACTTATTTTATTAAGCTACTGCTTTTCTTAATCTCAGTGGAGATATTTACTGATAAACAGCTACCTACGCAGCATGTTCATGTCGTTCCTAAATGAGCTTTTATATCTCTGCCCTCACCACAAATCAGATTCTTCTGAGGAGTTCCCAGTACATTATCCTTTCCCCTGTGTAATTACCTTAACAAGCTCCAGCTGTTTTTATTCTCAGAAGGTTTACTCCCTGATATACAGCTGCCTACCCCCTTCGTAAGTGCAGGTCCTAAATGAGCTTTTTTCTCTGTTCCCTCACCACAATCCAGATTCTTTTGGGGAGTAACCAGTACAGTAACCATACCAGGACGTACTTAATTTATTAAGCTACTGCTTTTCTTAATCTCAGTGGAGATATTTACTGATAAACAGCTACTACCCAGCATGGTCATGTCGTTCCTAAATGAGCTTTTATCTCTCTGCCCTCACCACAAATTAGATTCTTCTGAGGAGTTCCCAGTACATTATCCTTTCCCCTGTGTAATTACCTTAACATGCTCCAGCTGTTTTTGTTCTCAGAAGGTTTACTCCCTGATATACAGCTGCCTACCCCCTTCGTAAGTGCAGGTCCTAAATGAGCTTTTTTCTCTGTTCCCTCCCCACAATCCAGATTCTTTTGGGGAGTTACCAGTACAGTAACCATACCAGGAAGTACTTAATTTATTTTGTTTTTTTTTTTTTTTTTTTTTTTTTTGGCCATTCCTGGGGCTTGGACTCAGGGCCTGAGCACTGTCCTGCTTCCTTTTGCTCAAGGCTAGCAGTCTGCCACTTGAGCCACAGCACCACTTCTGGCCATTTTCTGTATATGTGGTGCTGGGGAATCGAACCCAGGGCCTCATGTATATGAGGCAGGCACTCTTGCCACTAGGCCATATCCCCAGCCGAAGTACTTAATTTATTAAGCTACTGCTTTTCTTAATCTCAGTGGAGATATTTACTGATAAACAGCTACCTACGCAGCATGTTCATGTCGTTCCTAAATGAGCTTTTATCTCTCTGCCCTCACCACAAATCAGATTCTTCTGAGGAGTTCCCAGTACATTATCCTTTCCCCTGTGTAATTACCTTAACAAGATCCAGCTGTTTTTATTCTCAGAAGGTTTACTCCCTGATATACAGCTGCCTACCCCCTTCGTAAGTGCAGGTCCTAAATGAGCTTTTTTCTCTGTTCCCTCACCACAATCTAGATTCTTTAGGGAGTTACCAGTACAGTAACCATACCAGGAAGTACTTAATTATTAAGCTACTGCTTTTCTTAATCTCAGTGGAGATATTTACTGATAAACAGCTACCTACGCAGCATGTTCATGTCGTTCCTAAATGAGCTTTTATCTCTCTGCCCTCACCACAAATCAGATTCTTCTGAGGAGTTCCCAGTACATTATCCTTTCCCCTGTGTAATTACCTTAACAAGCTCCAGCTGTTTTTATTCTCAGAAGGTTTACTCCCTGATATACAGCTGCCTACCCCCTTCGTAAGTGCAGGTCCTAAATGAGCTTTTTTCTCTGTTCCCTCACCACAATCCAGATTCTTTTGGGGAGTTACCAGTACAGTAACCATACCAGGAAGTACTTAATTTATTAAGCTACTGCTTTTCTTAATCTCAGTGGAGATATTACTGATAAACAGCTACTTACGCAGCATGTTCATGTCGTTCCTAAATGAGCTTTTATCTCTCTGCCCCTCACCACAAATCAGATTCTTCTGAGGAGTTCCCAGTACATTATCCTTTCCCTGTGTAATTACCTTAACAAGCTCCAGCTGTTTTTTATTCTCAGAAGGTTTCCTAGCTGATATACAGCTGCCTACCCCCTTCGTAAGTGCAGGTACTAAATGAGCTTTTTTCTCTGTTCCCTCCCACAATCCAGATTCTTTTGGGGAGATACCAGTACAGTAACCATACCAGGAAGTATTTAATTTATTAAGCTACTGCTTTTCTTAATCTCAGTGGAGATATTTACTGATAAACAGCTACCTACGCAGCATGTTCATGTCGTTCCTAAATGAGCTTTTATCTCTCTGCCCTCACCACAAATCAGATTCTTCTGAGGAGTTCCCAGTACATTATCCTTTCCCCTGTGTATTTACCTTAACAAGCACCAGCTGTTTTTATTCTCAGAAGGTTACTCCCTGATATACAGCTGCCTACCCCCTTCGTAAGTGCAGGTCATAAATGAGCTTATTTCTCTGTTCCCTCACCACAATCCAGATTCTTTGGGGAGTTACCAGTACAGCAACCATACCAGCAAGTACTTAATTTATTAAGCTAATGCTTTTCTTAATCTCAGTGGAGATATTTACTGATAAACAGCTACCTACGCAGCATGTTCATGTCGTTCCTAAATGAGCTTTTATCTCTCTGCCCTCACCACAAATCAGATTCTTCTGAGGAGTTCCCAGTAAATTATCCTTTCCCCTGTGTAATTACCTTAACAAGCTCCAGCTGTTTTTATTCTCAGAAGCTTTACTCCCTGATATACAGCTGCCTACCCCCTTCGTAAGTGCAGGTCCTAAATGAGCTTTTTTCTCTGTTCCCTCACCACAATCCAGATTCTTTTGGGGAGTTACCAGTACAGTAACCATACCAGGAAGTACTTAATTTATTAAGCTACTGCTTTTCTCAATCTCAGTGGAGATATTTACTGATAAACAGCTACATACGCAGCATGTTCATGTCGTTCCTAAATGAGCTTTTATCTCTCTGCCATCACCAAAATCAGATTCTTCTGAAGAGTTCCAGTACATTATCCTTTCCCCTGTGTAATTACCTTAACAAGCTAAAGCTGTTTTTATTCTCAGAAGGTTTACTCCCTGATATACAGCTGCCTAACCCCCTTCGTAAGTGCAGGTCTTAAATGAGCTTTTTTCTCTGTTCCCTCACCACAATCCAGATTCTTTTGGGGAGTTACCAGTACAGTAACCATACCAGGAAGTACTTAATTTATTAAGCTACTGCTTTTCTTAATCTCAGTGGAGATATTTACTGATAAACAGCTACCTACGCAGCATGTTCATGTCGTTCCTAAATGAGCTTTATCTCTCTGCCCTCAGCACAAATAAGATTCTTCTGAGGATTTCCCAGTACATTATCCTTTCCCCTGTGTAATTATCTTAAAAAGCTCCAGCTGTTCTTATTCTCAGAAGGTTTACTCCCTGATATACAGCTGACTACCCCCTTTGTAAGTGCAGGTCCTAAATGAGCTTTTTTCTCTGTTCCCTCACCACAATCCAGATTCTTTTGGGGAGTTACCAGTACAGTAACCATACCAGGAAGTACTTAATTTATTAAGCTACTGCTTTTCTTAATCTCAGTGGAGATATTTACTGATAAACAGCTACCTACGCAGCATGTTCATGTCGTTCCTAAATGAGCTTTTATCTCTCTGCCTCACCACAAATCAGATTCTTCTGAGGAGTTCCCAGTACATTATCCTTTCACCTGTGTAATTAGTTTAACAAGCTACAGCTGTTTTTATTCTCAGAAGGTTTACTCCCTGATATACAGCTGCCTACCCCCTTCGTAAGTGCAGGTCCTAAATGAGCTTTTTTCTCTGTTCCCTCACCACAATCCAGATTCTTTTGGGGAGTTACCAGTACAGTAACGATACCAGGAAGTACTTAATTTATTAAGCTACTGCTTTTCTTAATCTCAGTGGAGATATTTACTGATAAACAGCTACCTATGCAGCATGTTCATGTCGTTCCTAATGAGCTTTTATCTCTCTGCCCTCACCACAAATCAGATTCTTCTGAGGAGTTCCCAGTACATTATCCTTCCCCCTGTGTAATTACCTTAACAAGCTCCAGCTGTTTTTATTCTCAGAAGGTTTACTCCCTGATATACAGCTGCCTACCCCCTTCGTAAGTGCAGGTCCTAAATGAGCTTTTTTCTCTGTTCCCTCACACAATCCAGATTCTTTTGGGGAGTTACCAGTACAGTAACCATACCAGAAGTACTTAATTTATTAAGCTACTGCTTTTCTTAATCTCAGTGGAGATATTTACTGATAAACAGCTACCTAGGCAGCATGTTCATGTCGTTCCTAAATGAGCTTTTATCTCTCTGCCCTCACCACAAATCAGATTCTTCTGAGGAGTTCCCAGTACATTATCCTTTCCCCTGTGTAATTACCTTAACAAGCTCCAGCTGTTTTTATTCTCAGAAGGTTTACTCCCTGATATACAGCTGCCTACCCCCCTTCGTAAGTGTAGGTCCTAATGAGCTTTTTTCTCTGTTCCCTCACCACAATCCAGATTCTTTTGGGGAGTTAACAGTACAGTAACCATACCAGGAAGTACTTAATTTATTAAGCTACTGCTTTTCTTAATCTCAGTGGAGATATTTACTGATAAAAGCTACCTACGCAGCATGTTCATGTCGTTCCTAAATGAGCTTTTATCTCTCTGCCCTCACCACAAATCAGATTCTTCTGAGGAGTTCCCAGTACATTATCCTTTCCCCTGTGTAATTACCTTAACAAGCTCAGCTGTTTTTATTCTCAGAAGGTTTACTCCCTGATATACAGCTGCCTACCCCCTTGGTAAGTGCAGGTCCTAAATGAGCTTTTTTCTCTGTTCCCTCCCCACAATCCAGATTCTTTTGGGGAGTTACCAGTACAGTAACCATACCAGGAAGTACTTAATTATTAAGCTACTGCTTTTCTTAATCTCAGTGGAGATATTTACTGATAAACAGCTACCTACGCAGCATGTTCATGTCGTTCCTAAATGAGCTTTTATCTCTCTGCCCTCACCACAAATCAGATTCTTGTGAGGAGTTCCCAGTACATTATCCTTTCCCCTGTGTAATTACCTTAACAAGCTCCAGCTGTTTTATTCTCAGAAGGTTTACTCCCTGATATACAGCTGCCTACCTCCTTCGTAAGTGCAGGTCCTAACTGAGCTTTTTCTCTGTTCCCTCAAACAATCCAGATTCTTTGGCGAGTTTCCAGTACAGTACCATACCAGGAAGTACTTAATTTATTAAGCTACTGCTTTTCTTAATCTCAGTGGAGATATTTACTGATAACAGCTACCTACGCAGCATGTTCATGTCGTTCTTAAATGAGCTTTTATCTCTCTGCCCTCACCACAAATCAGATTCTTCTGAGGAGTTCCCAGTACATTATCGTTTCCCCTGTGTAATTACCTTAACAAGCTCCAGGTGTTTTATTCTCAGAAGGTTTACTCCCTGATATACAGCTGCCTACCTCCTTCGTAAGTGCAGGTCCTAATGAGCTTTTTTCTCTGTTCCCTCACCACAATCCAGATTCTTTTGGGGAGTTACCAGTACAGTAACCATACCAGGAAGTACTTAATTTATTAAGCTACTGCTTTTCTTAATCTCAGTGGAGATATTTACTGATAAACAGCTACCTACGCAGCATGTTCATGTCGTTCCTAAATGAGCTTTTATCTCTCTGCCCTTACAACAAATCAGATTCTTCTGAGGAGTTCCCAGTACATTATCCTTTCCCCTGTGTAATTATCTTAAAAAGCTCCAGCTGTTCTTATTCTCAGAAGGTTTACTCCCTGATATACAGCTGACTACCCCCTTCGTAAGTGCAGGTCCTAAATGAGCTTTTTTCTCTATTCCCTCACCTCAATCCAGATTCTTTTGGGGAGTTACCAGTACAGTAACCCATACCAGGAAGTACTTAATTTATTAAGCTACTGCTTTTCTTAATCTCAGTGGAGATATTTACTGATAAACAGCTACCTACGCAGCATGTTCATGTCGTTCCTAAATGAGCTTTTATCTCTCTGCCTCACCACAAATCAGATTCTTCTGAGGAGTTCCCAGTACATCATCCTTTCCCCTGTGTAATTACCTTAACAAGCTCCAGCTGTTTTTATTCTCAGAAGGTTTGCTCCCTGATATACAGCTGCCTACCCCCCTTCGTAAGTGCAGGTCCTAAATGAGCTTTTTTCTCTGGTCCCTCACCACAATCAGATTCTTTTGGGGAGTTACCAGTACAGTAACCATACCAGGAAGTACTTAATTTATTAAGCTACTGCTTTTCTTAATCTCAGTGGAGATATTTACTGATAAACAGCTACCTATGCAGAATGTTCATGTCGTTCCTAAATGAGCTTTATCTCTCTGCCCTCACCACAAATCAGATTCTTCTGAGGAGTTCCCAGTACATTATCCTTCCCCCTGTGTAATTACCCTTAACAGCTCCAGCTGTTTTTATTCTCAGAAGGTTTCCTCCCTGATATACAGCTGCCTACCCCCTTCGTAAGTGCAGGTCCTAAATGAGCTTTTTTCTCTGTTCCCTCACCACAATCCAGATTCTTTTGGGGAGTTACCAGTACAGTAACCATACCAGGAAGTACTTAATTTATTAAGCTATTGCTTTTCTTAATCTCAGTGGAGATATTTACTGATAAACAGCTACCTACGCAGCATGTTCATGGTCGTTCCTAAATGAGCTTTTATCTCTCTGCCCCTCACC